>NC_088399.1:43383919-43683919 GCF_034236695.1 Oncorhynchus nerka
ATGTTGGAGAGTGAGTCTATCCCCAGCCTTGCGGGAGTGAAGCCCATGGGTTACAGGAACCGCTCCTCCAGCATGGACAAGGACGAGGAGGGCCCAGGGAGCTACACCCTGGAGGCCCTGATCAGACAGCTGGGCCAGTTCCACGGGGTGATGGGCGAGCACGGCCTGGACCCAGAGATAGCAGGCCAGGTGATCCGGCAGCTGTTCTACAGCATCAACGCTGTCACCCTCAACAACCTGCTGCTCAGGAAAGACGTCTGCTCTTGGAGCACTGGCATGCAGCTCCGGTATGTTTGTTTATTTATGTGTGTGTGTGTATATATATTACACACATACAGAACCATGCTTGGGGATATTATATGTTACTAGGGACTGACCAGGAAAAGGCCCTTAATGCTACATACAGTATAGCTAAGAGGAGCACTCAGTACTGTTAGAGAGAGAAAGTAGCATAAGGGTTTGATTTATGACTCGTCACTGAAGAGGTGGGTCTGTACTACTAAGTGTCTTTCACTGGGATTGGTCAGGTACAACATAAGTCAGATGGAGGAGTGGCTTCGGGGGAAGAACCTCCACCAGAGCGGGGCGGTGATTAACATGGAGCCCGTCATCCAGGCCGCCCAGCTGCTTCAGGTCAAGAAGAAGACGTCCCAGGACGCTGAGGCCATCTGCTCACTGTGTACCGCTCTCACCATGCAACAGGTACACTCATACACCTGTTACAGAAACCTGTTACGAGCCTGTTGCACATCACCAATCCTTGAGCACCGGAACGCCCCTCACAACTCCGTCTCAAAGTTCACAGGAAGAGTGACGTGTCTTCATATACTAACCAGTGTCCTATTGGTCATACAGATCGTGAAAATCCTCAACCTCTACACCCCGCTCAACGAGTTTGAGGAAAGAGTCACTGTGTCCTTCATCAGAAACATCCAGGTGACAACTCTCCGTTCGTTATAATGAGTGATTGAATCCACTTCCAGTCTAATATAATCTATTTTCCATGCCATTTATTTATATTTATTATCTTGTCCTCAGAATCGTCTGCAGGAGAGGAATGATGTCCCAATGCTCCTGGTGGACACCAAGCACACCTTCCCTGTCCTGTTCCCCTATACCCCCTCAGCCCTTAGCCTGGAGACCCTTCACATCCCTGCCAACCTCAGCCTACACTTCCTCACTCGAGTCTGAGGCTTCAGCGAGGCCTACCACAGGCCTGGTTCTTAGCAAGGAGAAGCAGAGCCCAACGGAGCTCCCTCTAACCTGGGCTGCTCTGCTGCTCAGTTGCTCTGCTAAACAGCAGAGGGCGCCAAGTCTACAGCACTCAATGGAAGGCAAAAGAACCTTCCAGCTGACCAACAATGGATGCTGTCAAGCTTCTGTCTGTGTAAATCCAGCAGAATGTGTCAAGTCATTCTTTATAGCTGTCCACAACTGCTTCCTCTATTTGGCGTCTTCTACAGTGGGCTATTGAGATGCTGTGCTTCGTCAGTTCTGTCCCATACAGTCAAATTTATTTTCATTCGCTGTAAGTCGTCTCTCTATGGTAAGCCGACTGTAAATACATTCCTCTTAAAGATGAATTGAATCTGTGTAAATGTGTGCTCTCACTTCCATTGACAAGGTATTGATTCCCAGTTAGCCACTCCGCCAAGCATTCAGTGTCCTGTTTTATTTATTGTACAGTAGGCAGTGGTCTACCGTGTCAGTCTGGCTTCCTCATGATGAGTTAATTGTAGCCTCACTCGTCTCTACACCCTGTCAATGGACAGCAGATCAGACTCGGGAGCAGCCCTGCATTGCAGTGGCTCTGTTTGTGACTCACAGTCTACACGCAGCACTGTGGCTCTGCTGCTCTCGATCCTTCCTCTGCCTTGAGGAATCCTCAGTCCTCAGAGCCCTTCTCTCACTGAGGCTCGAGTTTAGATCTTATATAAGAGCCGTATCTCTTCTGTGTTCAGATCAGAGCACACCATCACACCATCTCCTACTACACGCTATGGTCCAGGAAGTCTGAAGCGCTCAACAAATCTCTCAGAGAGATTAGTTGTTGTTTTTACGTTGAATTCAATTCAAATGAATTGAACCCGTATCATTTACGAATCAGGAGAAGTGAAGGCAAAGCTTTATGTAAGTGAGGAGCTAGTAAGTGGGGTAGATCCATGTGTTTGTGAAGACTAGGGTTGAGTAGAGATGGGCGAGGGAGCACTTGAAAATGGGACTGGAGAGTCTCCTGTGCAGAGTAAGGAAATAGCCATTCCTGCAGGACAGACTTAGCCTGGTTTCAAATCTGTTTGTGCGGTCTTGCCAACTCCTGCATGGCATGACAATGACTGGGAGGAGTTGGCAAGACTGCACAAACAGATCTGGGGCCATGCTAGGTCTGCTGCAGGACAGAGGGATTAACCCTTTACACTTGTGGGAATTGGCATATGGATAGGGCTAAATTGAAATGTTTCTCACAGAAGACATATGGAAAGCATATGCATAAGCATGGTAGCAATTGAAAGGGAACAGTTTGGATATTATGGGGAAATTATTAGACCAAAATTGAAGACACAACCTGACACACTAAGACTGAATCCAAACATTACACTGTTGATTGGATGTGCATTTTACATTTACTGTACATTTTGCCGCATTTGTTGATAACGAAATCCTGAAAATACTCTGGATACATTCAGTAACATGAGAATATTCCCTGGAAAATGTGGGGTAGGTGCAACATAATACCAAAACAACGACAAGGGTTTGAGTGAGAGGACTAACTGGTTTCCCTCACTCGGACAACGAAACGTTTTGCTAAAGTTTCCCAATTAGCAGGAGGGATGGGGTCAACTTCTTGTTGCATTCGGTGCTCAAGTTCAGAACGGCTGTCAGTCAAAATCCTACAGAGCTGTGAAGCGCAGAGCCAGAGCTCTGATGTAATGTATAGCATGCTACTGTACATCCACTGCATTCCAATTTAGGCGCTTATCAGTGCCCAAATCTGCCATTTATACAACCCCGCATACTGGTACGAGTGTAAAGGGTTAAAGGTTAAGTGGAAGTGAGAGATTGTTCATTAGTAAGTGAAACGGGAGAAAATTAGAAGTGACATTGGATGGGAACGAGAAGAGCCACACAGCTATCAAAGACTACTGATGAGAGAGGAAGAATGAAACCTGACTTCCAATAATGACTACATTTTGAGCCCAAGTAATCGAAAGCGGCATTTGTCTGATTTGTTGTCGTTTCCTTGGACTGCTGCCACAGTTGTGAAGCAGAGAGCACGTGGAAGGTCAAAGTAACTTCATGACGATACATGGAGAGCACTGTATCTCAAAGTTAAGACTGCGAGCGTATCAGCTCCATGAAACTGAAGTAATAAATAACAGATCGTGTCTGCAACTCCACTGTTTCCGCACCGGCTATTCCTATTGGATAGGAAACACATACTGTTGTTGGGCCTCTGAAGTTTTAAGCTCGTCTTCAAATCACGTTCAGAGATATCAGAGCAGCTTTTACTAGAACAAAGCCTGTGTGGGGAAAGGTCTCTAGCTACTAATGATGCCACTAACATGTACAGGACCATCTTTGATTCACCTTGTGCTTGTATTTTGTTTGGAATATGTTCATGTGTTTATTTTTAGTTATTTTTTATTACTGTTGAGAGTTTATGGTAAAGGGAGCAAGCTTTTTCTAACACTACTACTCGCTCATTTTGAGTGTCATTCCTATTTCCGTTGTATGTTTTGTAGTGTGGTTATATAACTTGGTCTTCTGTCGATTGTTGTGCCATTATAGTAGAGTTTCAGATGCAGGTTCCTATAACATCCTTTCTGCTACTCTCACTTGTAAAGAACTTGATATTGCTTATGTTAAGACTGGAAGTTCAGTATTTTTCACTGCATTCCTCTTTATGTCATAACTTACGATCATATCCATTATATCATGAGGCTATACACAGAACAAAATATTTCACAGGGGCCACATCCCCAGAGAGGCCTTCAGTCTATGGGCCCTGTGTGCCATAATAATAGTTAGAAAACACAAACAATGCATACATTTAACAATGTCGTAATGTTCATCGTTATAAAAAATAGAGTCGCACACTCTATATAAAAACTCCCAGTAATTGATTGGGTAAAATCATTGATGAAATTGAACTGGAGTCGAGGCCCTGGTGTGTGATTAGAGTATGGATGCCAGCGTTCATACATTGATTGATGTGTTGTCCTTAATTGAAGCTCTTTCTAAAGCAGTGGTCTTGTCCTAAAGTTGAATCTTGATGTGGACTTTATAGAAGTGTGTTTGATTGTATGCAGATTAGTACATGTTGCACAGTATGAATTTGGTGACATGGACACATTTATTCTGCCAACATCTCATTGAATGATCAAGGATTGTGAATTCTTTTAGATGAAGCATTGAAAGCCCACAATGATCTGGTTTTGTGGTTGAGTAAATGATAAGCAAATGCATATGACAATGTTTTGTATGGTCAGGGTGATTTACGGTTTTCCATCTTATATCTGTATAATTAGGAAATGTATTTAGTCTTTGGGGGGGGGGATTAAAATAGTGTATTGACTCAGTTTGAACAAAATGTAACCTCACAATCTTTCTTTGAAAAAAATGTTGTAAAAATGAAATAAAATGTTCAATTTATATTTTGTTGTGAATTGTGGTTTACTACTGTTACATTGCCCAGCAAGAAAACCAAATAATGTTGCTCAAACAGAAGGAGGATCGAACAAAGTCACTGACAACAGCCAAAAGGAAACGTGGGGTTTTAGGAGGTGTTCTGAACGAAACTTGTGGGGGTGTCCACGGAAAGTTAACTAGCAACAACAACTGGAACCAAAAAGACACCCACCATGAGAACCCACTAAATTTGCCCAAGAACAGGAAAACAAAATTAAAACCCCCATCAGGACGTAAACCAAAAAAGTGGAGAAAAACGAAATCAGACAAAGGAATGTTTTTCTAGAAATCCAATTTGGAGAGCCAGCTAAAGGTGTTGACCTTCCACATCTCTCAAGACAACCGGAGTACTGGGCCAGCCGCTCTTAAATATCAGCTGTGCCAGCACAGATGAAACACTTAATGAGATGACAAATCAGCACTGGTGTACGCATACTGACTAATGAGGTGACATCAATCGGTTATAGCTATATGTGCAAAGTCCAACCTCAAAACAGAAATGGAAAAACCAAAGCCTATTCACTATCAAAAAAACATTTCAGATGTGATTACAGAATTGCATACATTATCTTCTGTGTGGGATTGCCCTGGGGAATGTTTTAAACTACTCAAGGCTATTAGTTAAGAGTAACTTGCATTACTCTTTTGTAATAACACAACTTCAGCCCTGCAACCACTTGGTGTCTGTGGGTATTGGTGGAATGGCAGTCTCCCCTTCTTCCTCTCACACAGACACCTTCATTTCACACAAACACCAATACACGGACAGAGCCGATGTGTGAAAGTGTCTCACGTGGTAGCAGACCGGTTGTGTCTATAGCTAAGCAGCTGTCACTGAATGGCTGTCTAGCGCCGTGTCCGTGGTTACCTTCAGTCTCTCAGGTGGGTAGTAACTCTGCTCTCAGAACAGGCTAATCAGCGAGGAAATGATAGGTAGTGTTGCATGGCTGTTTGGTATGTTTTGTTTTTAAATATATTTGTACGTTTTTGGTATGTTAATTGGATCCAGAACGATAGAGGTTAACCCTTCTACAATTTCTGCGGCCCTGTGGAAATGAATTAACATAACACAAAAATCCCCATCAAAATCTGTCTGTTTAATTAAAGGCAGGAGAGGGAATGCTGACAGAACAGTGGGTCTGATTCAAACCCATGCTGGCAACTGTACATCGTACATGTGCTCCAGAACACACCAGGCCACGTTATGTTCAGTTTGACAGTAAGGCTGACGTAGACAGGTTGACCTCCATTGACATAACCACCAAAAACATCTCTATTGTCTGCCAGTCTTATTACAAATTACAGCTTTCTGGGTTAAAGCAGGTTTTGGTAGGTTTACATCAATGAAAGTGTGTCTCACACAAACGTGTTGTCAAATGGGCCTCTATGGTTCATCTTTGACTCCGAGGATGACTCCGTATCTCTCTGCCTCCGCTTGCACCAAAAACACTAAGCTGTATGATTAGAACAGACTTGAGACATTGTGAGATGACAACATCCACTCTACATTTGTGAATGTTGAACACAATTACAGAGTGACATAAGGAGGTGGATTTCTTGACCAATTAGTCAAAAGATGTGAAAGTCATTCAGTTGAGTTTTATAGGCAAAAACACTAAGTTACCACAGCAACCAGGTCTACCTTTTTGTTTCAGAATATTGCAAAACAGTTTGTTGATGTTGAGTGCAACCTTGGTTAGAGAAACAAGCAAAAGGAAGCAGGAAGCTCTCAGAGTTGCTGTGCAGCGGAGAGATTCATGTGGCTGCCACAGACATAGGTTCAAAGAGTTGCTTATTTTAGTGTGGCTTCACTGGAAATGAGCCAAACAATAGTAGTATGAGCTCAGAGTGCCTTCATAGTGGAGGATATATCTGAAGGTTGAGGTCAGAGGTGGCTTAAAGCAGCACTTTACCGAATCTGTTTACATGCTTGATGGGGATGTTTTAATTGTGTTTGGTTAAAGATGCACTCTCAAACTTTTGTATAATTTCAGCCAGTAGTTCTGAAAATGCTGCTCATGAGTCAATAGTGGTCCCCGTTTTTTGTGTACCATGTCATCCATTTCGTATGATATGCTACGTCGGGCTAAAAAATATATACTGTATATATTTATATTCATATGATGTTACAAATTTGTTGTGCTTAAGATCCTGGATCTTTAAAAGTCGACTGCACTTCCTGATTTGACCTTGTTTTAGATTTGTTTCATTAAGAAATGCTGAATTCATACTGAATTCAAAGTGAGTCGGTTTCGGTGTGTGGTTTGATGTGGGTGTATCCTGTGTGTGTTTGCAGGTGGGAAAACTTAGCCAAATCATTTAACCAATTAGCTTCAGCCGGCTGGTGTGCATTGACTTTGGATATACGATATCTGAGGCTAGTTTGGGACCGTCAATAAAATTACACAATGTAAATGAGACAATATTTTAATGTTGCACATCTATTAGTTGTCTCAAATGCTTTAAATATTTGAAAATGAATTTCTACAATTTAGTTGGTTTGAGGTTAAGTCATTGAAATTTGGAGCTATTGACCTTTTAATATATTGTTCCTTGTACATCCTTTACTGATGGGGCCTAACTTGCCCCATAGGGATGTTGAATGTACAACCAAATGGACCATGGGCATTACAATCGAGTCCAATGCTGCGGCGCTTAAAATGTATGATTACTTGGGTGCTGCCAGCTGTGGGCATCTGAGCAGAATTCAAATAAACCCAACCCAAGGAAAAACTGTTACGGTACCCTTCATTCAGTAACATACCATTTTATCATATCATCTCTCAAATCTCAGTTTTGGACGAGGTTGACTTTATGACAAAAATTATCCTATTTACACATTGTAAGTCAATTTTTACACAAGAATAAATGTTTCATATTGATGCCACATAGGCCATTTTCAAAATGAAAAGTAGCTTTTTTAGGGACAGTTGCTCTTTAATTATGTGATATATTTTTTGGGTTTTTGCGGTTGCTTTTCAATACATTACTACAGACTCTTTTCACCAGCACACAGGGACCATGCATCATTCTCTACCCACAAGCACTATAAGTAGTCTCTACACTCAGTCAAAGGATGAGGATTTAGACACCCCCGAGAGACTACAAAACAGACGAGAGAACAGTTCCCCAGGCCTTGTGGAGCTCTATAAAACCATGTGGTATAAAACCACAGCAGATGATGTTTGTGAGATGAGTGTAGAGATAATGCCGCCAGCTTGTGGTTTCAGGCGAGGCGGGGCAGGCTGGTTGGTTCCTCAGAACTCCGTAGAATCAGATGTGTACCAACCAGGCTTTACGACGCATTGTAGAGAATGGTGTGCTGCTAGGCAAGTGTTAACTAACCTCTGACCCTTCTCATAACCATCTCCCCTTCCCTAATGTAGGTATCAGTGTAACACAGGCAATCACAGGCTTTGATAAACAGCTACAGTGGGGAGAACAAGTATTTGATACACTGCCGATTTTGCAGGTTTTCCTACTTACAAAGCATTTAGAGGTCTGTAATTTTTATCATAGGTACACTTCAACCGTGAGAGACGGAATCTAAAACAAAAATCCAGAAAATCACATTGTATGATTTTTAAGTAATTCATTTGCAAAACATAAGTATTTGATCACCTACCAACCAGTAAGAATTCCAGCTCTCACAGACCTGTTAGTTTTTCTTTAAGAAGCCCTCCTGTTCTCCACTCATTACCTGTATAAAAGACACCTGTCCACACTCAATCAAACAGACTCCAACCTCTCCACAATGGCCAAGACCAGAGAGCTGTGTAAGGACATCAGGGTTAAAATTGTAGACCTGCACAAGGCTGGGATGGGCTACAGGACAATAGGCAAGCAGCTTGGTGAGAAGGCAACAACTGTTGGTGCAATTATTAGAAAATGGAAGAAGTTCAAGATGACGGTCAATCACCCTCGGTCTGGGGCTCCATGCAAGATCTCACCTTGTGGGGCATCAATGATCATGAGGAAGGTGAGGGATCAGCCCAGAACTACACGGCAGGACCTGGTCAATGACCTGAAGAGAACTGGGACCACAGTGTCAAAGAAAACCATTAGTAACACACTACGCTGTCATGGATTAAAATCCTGCAGCGCACGCAAGGTACCCTTGCTCAAAACAGTGCATGTCCAGGCCCGTCTGAAGTTTGTCAATGACCATCTGGTAGATCCAGAGGAGGAATGGGAGAAAGTAATTTGTTTGATGAGACAAAAATAGAGCTTTTTGGTCTTAACTCCACTCGCTGGGTTTGGAGGAAGAAGAATGATGAGTACAACCCCAAGAACACCATCCCAACCGTGAAGCATGGAGGTGGAAACATCATTCTTTGGGGATGCTTTTCTGCAAAGGGGACAGGACGACTGCACCATATTGAGGGGAAGATGGATGGGGCCATGTATCGCGAGATCTTGGCCAACAACCTCCTTCCCTCAGTAAGAGCATTGAAGATGGGTCGTGGCTGGGTCTTCTGATGTATCAAATACTTATGTCATGCAATAAAATGCTAATTAATTACTTAAAAATCATACAATGTGATTTTCTGGATTTTTGTTTTAGATTCCATCTCTCACAGTTGAAGTGTACCTATGATACAAATTACAGACCTCTACATGCTTTGTAAGTAGGAAACACGGCCGATTTTGCAGGTTATCAAATACTTGTTCTCCCCACTGTATATGTTTGTGGTTGTTGAGTCAATTAGACCATGCCTATTTCAATCTTATCTTTCAAAAACAGTTATTTCTGAATATTTAGGCAAGTTAGCTGGCCAACTCCTTGATCCTGCTTTGTAATCTCTTGTAAAATGTGGCCCCTCAATGTAAACAGTGCAAAAGCCAGTGAGTGTAGAGAGGAATAGGATTCTTCCCCATATTTTTTAAATCTTTCTTCTACATCAAACTCAGCATCAGAACCACAGCTGCCACCCACAGACGCATTCGCTCACACCAACATCTACCTTGCACCCGCAGGTACCAAAAACACACACAGATCCATCACCTTCCCTCCAATCCTCCAGATCTAGGTTATGTTATTCTCTCTAATGTTAAATCCTGATAAACACATTAGGTATTTTATTTATTTATTAGGGATCCCCATTAGCTGCTGCTAAGGGATCCAAACACATTAAAGCACACATAACAGCACATCATTTAACATTATTACACCACTACATATCTACAATACAACATGTATAATACCATCATACAACAATAATACAATGTACGTGTGTGTAGAGTGCGTGTTTATGCGTGTGTCCAGTGGTGTAAAGAACTCAAGTAAAAATACTCTGAAATGCTACTTAAGTAGCTTTTTGTGGTATCGGTACTATATTATTTATATTTTTAACTACTTTTACTTCACTACATTACAAGAAAATAAAAAACAATGATAATACAAATCTTGAAGTTAGGATTAGCCCATCAATAGCAGAAGAATATAACCTGAATATTGGATGAGTATCCATACAACAATACTACAATGTACACTACCTTTCAAAGGTTTGGGGTCACTTAGTGAAGAGGCGACTCCGGGATGCTGGCCTTCTAGGCAGAGTTACAAAGACAAATCCATATCTCAGACTGGCCAATAAAAAGAAAAGATTAAGATGGACAAAAGAACACAGACACTGGACAGAGGAACTCTGCCTAGAAGGCCAGCATCCCGGAGTCGCCTCTTCACTGTTGACGTTGAGACCGGTGTTTTGGAGGTACTATTTAATGACGCTGATAGTTGAGGACTTGTGAGGCATCTGTTTCTCAAACTAGGCACTCTAATGTACTTGTCCTCTTGCTCAGTTGTGCACTGGGGCCTCCTACTCTATTCTGGTTAGAGACAGTTTGCGCTGTTCTGTGAAGTGAGTAGTACACAGCGTTGTACGAGATCTTCAGTTTCTTGGCAATTTCTCGCATGGAATAGACTGACGAGTTTCAGAAGAAAGGTATTTTTTTCTGGCCATTTTGAGTCTGTCATCGAACCTACAAATGCTGCTGCTCCAGATACTCAACTCGTCTAAAGAAGGCCAGTTTTATTGTTTCTTTAAATCAGAACAACAGTTTTCAGCTGTGCTAACATAATTGCAAAAGGGGGTTTCTAATGATCAATTAGACTTTTAAAATGCTAAACTTGGATTAGCTAACACAACGTGCCATTGGAACACAGGAGTGATGGTTGCTGATAATGGGTCTCTGTACGCCTACGTAGATATTCCATTAAAAAATCTGCCGTTTCCAGCTAAAATAGTCATTTACAACATTAACAATGTCTACGCTGTATTTCTGATCAATTTGATGTTATTTTAATGGACGAAAAATGTGCTTTTCTTTCAAAAACAAGGACATTTATAAGTGACCCCAAACTTTTGAACAGTAGTGTATGTGTGTGCTAGCGTGTGTGAGTATGCGTGTGTCCAGTGGTGCAAAGTACTTAAGTAAAAATACCTTGAAGTGCTACTTAAGTAGTTTTTTGGGGTCTGTACTTTACTATTTATATTTTTTACTTTTTAAATATTTCCTTGGTAGTTAGGTTGGTCTCTAGACATAACAGGAAAATGTGGGGAAATGATATCAGTAAGGGGATTTTCTTTACTGTCAAGTTACAGGACACATACCACAAATGCAATGGAACCTTATCAATGTAATACAAGAAACTGTTGAAACAAGTGTGTCAAGTCATCCTCACAACATCCTGTAATGGTAAACTCCTGTTTCTGATTTTATATTGTTATATTTTGGCAAGCAATGAAGGATATATCGATTGTGAAGAATTATTCAAACTCAAACTTTTGTTCAGTGATAAGGTTAGTGTTACGTAAGTTGAGTACGTTCTGGCCTCATTTGAAACCAAACCAGTTAATTTGATTTGACAGGAAGTGGTTTGTAGGTTACTGGTTTGTTTTTCTCTTCATGGTTGTTGGTACATGGAGAGCAAGACTGTCTTCTTGTTAAATGCACGCAGCACAGGTTGTTGCACGATAGTAAATGCACAGGTTGTTGCATGATAGTAAATGCACAGGTTGTTGCATGATAGTAAATGCACAGGTTGTTGCACGATAGTAAATGCACAGGTTGTTGCACGATAGTAAATGCACAGGTTGTTGCATGATAGTAAATGCACAGGTTGTTGCACATTAGTAAATGCACAGGTTGTTGCATGATAGTAAATGCACAGGTTGTTGCACGATAGTAAATGCACAGGTTGTTGCATGATAGTAAATGCACAGGTTGTTGCATGATAGTAAATGCACAGGTTGTTGCATGATAGTAAATGCACAGGTTGTTGCATGATAGTAAATGCACAGGTTGTTGCACGATAGTAAAGACAGCTGAAAAGTATTCCAATATTCAAATGACTAGGTCCTTACACTATGTGAAAACACAAGTGTTTGAAAGTAAGACAATTATATATTCTTCTGTCTGTGTAAATATACAAGGTCTCCATAACAGCAAACCTATTGTAATGCTTGGAGCACTGAACAAATAGGCACCCAACACCTCCCCTTTTCTTACTTGTTTCTGTGAGAACGTTTTCTATCTGAAATTCACATACAGGAATCTGACCTGGCTAGATAAACCTTGAAATACTGACCCCGTGATATCACTGAGAGTGATGTGCTTAGAATAAACAATGGTAATACAAATCTTGAAGTTAGGTTTAGCCCGTCAATAGCAGAAGAATATAACCCGACAACTGGATGAGTATCCATACTACTTTCAGGGATATTATAGAATATAGAATATAACCTGACAATTGCATAAACGTATCCAGTAAGGCATATGGACCCAAAAAACCTTTCTCTGCCCCCACCCTCTCTCCCTCTCTCTGCCACTCCCTCTTCCTACCACTCTCTCTCTCTCTCTCGCTCTTTTCTGCTCTCCTCTGTGATATTTATACTGACATTTCATTGAGACAGCTGAGACATCACTTTGAGTTCCTTGTGCGTGTGTGCCCTAGTCTAACACCGCTGTGTGTGGGGCCACTACATCTTACGTTAGTGCGACACCTTTGTAAAAAACAAAATGGCATACAGCCTGTGGATTGCCCTACTCCTTCTCCCGGTTCTGGTGCACTCTCAAAGTGGAAGAGAATGGGCTGACAACGGTGAGCTGCCTTTTCTCTTGAAGAGTTACTTGAATTCTCTTTAAGAATGATTTACATTCACTGCAACGTTTGTGTCCAAAAATAACAGTGCTGGTGCATCATTGACGGTTATTTCTCACTCCATACCAAAATGTATCTGGATTCGCTGCTGTTGACCTCATCTAAACTGCTTTAATTATTTCCTTTCCTTTCCTTTCCCTCCCAGAACCCAGAATACTCTGCACTTCTCATCTAAGTCTGTCGTCACCAAACACACTAACCTGCTACCTTGATGATGACAACGGGGATGATGAAATAGAGGACGTAAAAGCCATGACTCTTTGGTAATGAACCTTCTAGAAGACCACTGAACATCAGCTATGTTAGTTAGGAGCTTGTACAATACATAGGACATAAATCATGGGTAGAAGAACTCCACCCTTACTGCGTATACAGATATCCAAATGTGTCAAATCCTCAGCTGGACTAGGAAATGATTCCCTGAATCTGATTTTATGAATATTATGTTTACAGCTACAGCAAGCGCATTGGTGAGCAACGCTGTCTAACAGAGAAGGGGAATAATGTCACATTTACGAACCTGGACACACTGTCACCGTGTAATCTCACCATTCAATTGAAAGGAGGCAGCACATTTTGGAAAACAATCCTCTTGGCAAAAATAAGTAAGTTAAACAACAGGTGTAGACCAACAGTGAAATACTTACTTATGGGTAGTTTTCCAAAAATGCAGAGTTAAAAATATATATTTTAAAGAAAAATAATGACAAGAGGAATAAATCCACAATGAGTAACAGTAACTTGGCTATACTCACGGGTACTAGTACCGAGTCAATGTGCAGGGGCATGAGGTCATTGAGGCAGATACTGTATGTTCATACACAGTACCCATCAAGGGTTTTTCTTTATTTATTTGTACTATTTTCTACATTGTAGAATAATAGTGAAGACATCAAAATCATTCTTGGCATGCATTCAAATTAACAGGTGCACCTTGTTTAAAGTTAATTTGTGGAATTTCTTCCCTTCTTAATGCTTTTGAGCCAATCAGTTGTGTTGTGACAAGGTAGGGGTGGAATACAGAAGATAGCCCTATTTGTTAAAAGACCAAGTCCATATTATGGCAAGAATATCTCAAATAAGCCAAGAGAAATCGACAGTCCATCATTACTTTTAGACATGAAGGTCAGTCAATCAGGACAATTTCAACAACTTTGAAGGTTTCTTCAAGTGCAGTCTCAAAAACCATCAAGCTCTATGATGAAACTGGCTCTCATGAGGACCACCACAGAAAAGGAAGACCCAGAGATACCTCTGCTGCAGAGGATAAGTTCAGTAGAGTTACCAGCCTTAGAAATTGCAGCACAATTAAATGCTTCACAGAGTTACAAAGTAACAGACACATCTCAACATCAACTATTCAGAGGAGACTGCGTGAATCAAGCCTTGGAAATCTGTCCTTTGGTCTGATGAGTCCAAATTTGAGATTTTTGGTTCCAACCACCGTATCCTTGTGAGATGCAAAGAAGGTGAACGGATAATCTCTGCATGTGTAGTTCCCACCGTGAAGCATGGAGGAGGAGATGTGATGGTGTGGGGGTGCTTTGCTGGTGACACTGTCAGTGATATATTTAGAATTCAAGGCACACAGAAAGGTTACCACAGCATTCTGCAGCGATACGCCATCCCATCGGTTTTGTGCTGAGTGGGACTATCATTTGTTTTTCAACAGGACAATGACCCGAAACACACCTCCAGGCTGTGGGAGGGCTATTTGTCCAAGAAGGAGAGTGATGGTGCTGTATCAGATGACCTAGCCTCCACAATCACCCGACCTCAACCCAATTGAGATGGTTTGGGATGAGTTGGACCGCAGAGTGAAGGAAAAGCAGCCAACAAGTGCTCAGCATATGTGGTAACTCCTTCAAGACTGTTGGAAAAGCATTCCTCATGAAGCTGAGAGAATGCCAAGAGTGTACAAAGCTGTCATCAAGGCAAAGGGTGGCTACATTGAAGAATCTGAAATATAAAATATATTTTGATTTGTTTAACACTTTTTTGGTTACTACATGATTTCTTATTTGTTATTTCATAGTTTTGATGTGTTCACTATTATTCTACAATATAGAAAATTGGTATAAATAAAGAAAAACCATTGAATGAGTAGGTGTGTCCAAACTTTTGACTGGTATTGTAGGTAGGGATAAAGTGACTAGGCAACATAGATAATAAACAGTACCAGCAACGTATGTGATGAGTCAAAAGAGTTAGTGAAAAAAGTGTCAATGCAAATAGTCCGGGTAGCTATTGGTCATCTTTAGTTTTAATTTTTTTACCCCAATATCGGGATATCCAATTGGTAGTTACAGTCTTGTCCTATAGCTGCAACTCCCGTATGGACTCGGGAGAGATGAAGGTCGAGAGCGTGCATCAACGTGCATGCGCCCAGGCCGCTATAGAGCGATGGGACAAGGACATCCCGGGCGGCCAAACGCTCCCCTAACCCAGACGCCAATTGTGCGCCGCCTCATGGGTCTACCGATCGCGCCCGACTGCGACACAGCCAGGGATCGAACCCTCGGTCTGTAGTGACGCCTCAAGCACTGCAATACAGTGCCTTAGACCGCTGCGCCACTCGGGAGGCCTAGTGGTTATCTTTTTAACTAATTACTTAGCAGTCTTATGGCTTGGAGGTAGAAGCTATTCAGGGTCCTGTTGGTTCCAGACTTGGTGCATCGGTACTGTTTGCCATGCGGTAGTAGAGAGAACAGTCTATTACTTGGATGGCTGGAGTCTGACCATTTTTAAGGCCTACCTCTGACACCACCTGCTATAGAGGTCTTGGATGGCAGAGAGCTCGGCCTCAGGGATGTACTGGGCCGTACGTACTACCCTCTGTAGCGCCTTGCGGTCAGATGCCAAGCAGTTGCCATGCCAAGCTGTGATGCAGCCAGTCAAAGATGCTCTCAATGGTGCAGCTGTATAATATCTTCTTGAGGATCCGAGGGCCCATGTCAAATCTTTTCAGCTTCCTGAGTGGGAAGAGGCGTTGTCGTGCCCTCTTCATGACTGTGTTGATGTGTGTGGACCATGATCATTTCTTAGTGATGTGGACACCGAGGAACTTTAAGCTCTCGACCTGCTCCACTGCAGCCCTGTCGATGTGGATGGGGGCGTGCTCGGCCCTCTGTTTCCTGTAATCCGCGATCAGCATCTTTGACATTGAGGAAGAGGTTGTTGTCCTGGCACCACACTGCCAGGTATCTGACCTCCTCCCTATAGTCTCATCGTCATCGGTTATCAGGCCTATCACCGCAGTCATGGGTGAACAGGGAGTACAGGAGGGGACTAAGCACACACGAGGGGCCCCCGTGTTGAGGGTCAGCGTGGCGGATGTGTTGTTGCCTACCCTCATTTCAAGGCTACAGATGTGAGCACTATGGGGCAATAGTCATTTAGGCAGTTTACCTTGGTGGTCTTGGGCACAGGGACTATGGTGGTCTGCTTGAAACTTGTAGGTATTACAGACTGGGTCAGGGAGAGGTTGAAAATATCAGTGAAGACACTATGGTTTGAATTACAGTTTTTACATGACATCTTCCATCAATTGATAGTCCTCAGTTGTCTCCTTCATCAATTGCCCTTAACACTTATCCTCTGTTTCTTGTTCATCTTTATGATTTAGTTAAACCCATGAGTCCTTGGGTGGTGAATGTCACATTTCTGGGGAGCTCCAACCGGGCTCTTATTTACATTGGGAATCCATACCTAAACGATTACCTGAAAGCCCGCAATCAACTGTTCCAATTTCACATCTGGAGTGTCAAAAATACTCTGGTACAGTAGCCAAAAGCCTATTTTTCTTGGATTTTTGGATGCAAACGCTTAACTATATGATATATATTTCACTTTAATTCCTACATAATAATTATTTCGCAACACTGTAGTTACTCTGTATAGTACAGTATATTCTATGAACACAATTTCTGTCTTGTTCTTCTGTTACGGTGTCCCCTGTTCATAGTTTCATAGCATAACCTATCAGCCTCTGATCATCGAGGGGGACGAGTACCTCCATAAGAACACAGAGTATCACGTCAAGGTTCGAGCCAAGCCAAACGGGGGGTACTTTGAAGGGAGCTGGAGTGAATGGAGTGTCCCTCTCAGTTTCAGAACAGACGAAGGTAAAAAAATTAAAATAAGACTTACGTGTCTTAAAAGTATAGTATGATATCGAGACTGTGCAGTTGGAAGTGATAGAGGGTAGAGGAAATGGGAGTCACATGCATCGTCTCTGCTCTCGTTCTCTCTCCCCTCCCCTACAGAGACAAAGACAGATGTCCAGATGCTGTCCTACTCACTCATCGTGGCCATTTTTGCTCTGCTTCTGGTCACCTTGGCAGTTAGTATTTTCTGGAGAATACAGTGAGTATTAAATTGGTCTCCTTTTCCTCTGCAAATCATATTTTGTGTGTGTGTGCGCGTGTGTGTGTCAAATCAAATGTGATTTGTCACATGCGCCGAATACAACATTAGAGTGAAATACTTACAAGCCCTTAACCAACAATGCAGTTAAGAAAATACCTACAAAAAAGTAAGAGATAAGAATAACAAATCATTAAAGGGCAGCAGTAAATAGCAATAGCAGGGCTTTATACAGGGGGTATCGGTACAGAGTCAATGTGCAGGGGCACCGGTGTCGAGGTAATTGAGGTAATATGTACATATAGGTAGAGTTATTAAAGTGACTATACATAAATAATAAAAGAGAGTAGCAGCAGCACAGAAAGGGGGAGGGTGCAAATAGTCTGGGTAGCCATTTGATTAGCCACTTGTCGTGCGGTAGCAGAGAGAACAGTCTATGACTAAGGTGGCTGGAGTCTTTGACCATTTTTAGGGCCTTCCTCTGACACCGCCTGATATAGAGGTCCTGGATGGTAGGAAGCTTTGCCCCGGTGATGTACTGGGCTGTACGCACTACCCTCTGTAGTGCCTTTCAGTCGGAGGCTGAGCAGTTGCCATACCAGGCATTGATGCAACGTGTCAGGATGCTCTCGATGGTGCAGCAGTAAAACCTTTTGAGGATCTGAGGACCTATGCCAAATATTTTCAGTCTCCTGAGGGGGAATAGGTTTTGTTGGGCCCTCTTCATGACTGTCTTGGTGTGCTTGGACAATGTTAGTTTGTTGGTGATGTGGACGCCAAGAAACTTGAAGCTCTCAACCTGCTCCACTAGAGCTCCGTCGATGACAATGGGGGCGTGCTCAGTCCTCCTTTTCCTGTCAGGTCAGGTCTCTGACCTTCTCCGTATAGGCTGTCTCATCGTTGTCGGTGATCAGGCCTACCACTGTTGTGTCATCGGCAAACTTAATGATGGCGTTGGAGTCGTGCCAGGATGTGCAGTCATGAGTGAAATGGAAGTACAGGAGGGGAGCACGCACCCCTGAGGGGCCTCGGTCTTGAGGATCGACTGTAGTCAATGAATAGCATTCTCACATAGGTGTTCCTTTTATCCAGGTGTGAAAGGGCAGCGTGAAGTGCAATAGAGATTGCATCATCTGTGGATCTGTTGGTGCAGTATGCAAATTGGAGTGGGTCTAGGGTTTCTAGGATAATGGTGTTGATGTGAGCCATGACCAGCCTTTCAAAGCATTTCATGGCTACAGACATGAGTGCTACAGGTCGGTAGTCATTTAGGCAGGTTACCTTAGTGGTGTTGGGCACAGGGACTATGGTGGTCTGCTTGAAACATGTTGGTATTACAGACTCAGACAGGGAGAGGTTGAAAATGTCAATGAAGACACTTGCCAGTTGGTCAGCGCATGCTTGGAGTACACGTCCTGGTAATCCGTCTGGCCCGGCCTTGTGAATGTTGACCTGTTTAAAGGTCTTACTCACATCGGCTGCGGAGAGCGTGATCACACAGTCGTCTGGAACAGTTGATGCTCTCATGCATGTTTCAGTGTTACTTGCCTCAAAGTGTGCATTGAAGTTATTTAGGTCATCTGGTAGGCTCGTGTCACTGGGCAGCTTGCGGCTGTGCTTCCCTTTGTAGTCTGTAATAGTTTGCAAACCCTGCCACATCCGACGAGCGTCGGAGCCGGTGTAGTACAATTCGATCTTAGTCCTATACTGACGCTTTGCCTGTTTGATGGTTCGTCAGAGGGCATAGCGGGATTTCATATAAGCTTCCGGGTTAGAGTCCCGCTCCTTGAAAGCAGCAGCTCTACCCTTTAGCTCAGTGCAAATGTTGCCTGTAATCCATGGCTTCTGGTTGGGGTATGTACGTACAGTCACTGTGGGGACGATGTCATTGATGCACTTATTGATAAAGCCTGTGACTGATGTCGTGTACTCCTCAATGCCATCGAAAGAATCCCGGAACATATTCCAGTCTGTGCTAGTAAAACAGTCCTGTAGTTTAGCATCTGCTTCATCTGACCACCTTTTTATTGACTGAGTCACTGGTGCCTCCTGCTTTAATTTTAGCTTGTAAGCAGGAATCAGGAGGATAGAATTATGGTCAGATTTTCCAAATGGAGGGCGAGGGAGAGCTTTTTACGCGTCTCGGTGTGTGGAGTAAAGGTGTTTTTTTCCTATTGTTTTCTTCCCCCTCTGGTTGCACATTTAACATGCTGATAAAAATGAGGTAAAACTGATTTAAGTTTCCCTGCATTAAACTCCCCGGCCAGTAGGAGTGCCGCCTCTGGATGAGCGCTTTCCTGTTTGTTTATGTCGGTATACAGCTCATTGAGTGCAGTTTTAGTGCCAGCATCGGTCTGTGGTGGTATGTAGTCATTTACGAAAATTACAGATGAAAACTCTCTAGGGAGATAGTGTGGTCTACAACTAATCATGATATACTTTGCCTCAGGTGAGCAAAACCTCGAGACTTCCTTAGATATCATGCACCAGCTGTTGTTTACATAAATGCATAGGCCCCCGCCCCGTGTCTTACCAGAGGCTGCTGTTCTATCCTGCCGATAGAGTTTATAACCCGCCAGCTGTATGTTATTAAATGTCGTCGTTCAGCCACGACTCGGTGAAACATAAGATATTACAGTTTTTGATGTCCTGTTGGTAGGAAATACGTGTTTTCAGTTCGTCCCATTTATTTTCCAGGGATTGAACGTTAGCTAGCAGGACGGATGGTAAAGGCAGATCGTTGCCTGATCCTCACAAGGCACCCTGATCTCTTTACGCAAATCTTTGTTACCTTCTCGAGCGAATGACGGAGATGTGGGTCCGTTAGAGTGTTTGTAGTATATCCTTCCCGTCCGGCTCAATAAAGAAAAACTCTTTGTCCAATTCGAGGTGAGTAATCGCTGTTCTGATGTCCTGAAGCCCTTTTTCGGTCATAAGAGATGGTAGCAGCAACATTATGTACAAAACAAGTTACGAACATGTGAAAAAACAAACAACAAAGCATGGTTGGTTAAGAACCGATAAGACGGCAGCCATCCCCTCCGGCATGTATGTATGTGTATGTGTGTGTGTGTGTGCATGTCCTCCACTCATGTCTCTCTTTCCTCACAGAATACATTCCTTCATATGGCCAAGCATTCCACATCCCAAACACACACTTCTCCAGATCGTCCAGACGTACGAGCCAATGAAGGTACACTATACAGTGCATTCTAAAAGTATTCTGACCCATTGACTTTTTCCACATTTTGTTACGTTACAGCCTTATAAAAAAAATATATGTTTCCTCATCAATCTACACACAATACCCCATAATGACAAAGCATACTAAAATATTACATTTACATAAGTATTCAGACCCTTTACTCAGTACTTTGTTGAAGAACCTCTGGTAGCGATTACAGCCACAAGTGTTGATGCTACAAGCTTGGCACACCTGTATTTGGAGAGTTTCTCCCATTCTTCTCTGCAGATCCTCTCAAGCTCTGTCAGGTTAGACGGGGAGCATCGTTGCAAAGCTATTTTCAGGTCTCTCCAGAGATGTTCGATCGGGTTCACGTCCGGGCTCTGTCTGGGACACTCAAGGATATTCAGAGAGTTGTCCTGAAGCCATTCCTGCGTTGTCTTGACTGTGTGCATAGGGTCGTTGTCCTGTTGGAAGGTGAACCTTCGCCCCAGTCTGAGGTCCTGAGCGCTCTGGAGCAGGTTTTCATCAAGGATCTCCCTTTAGTTTGCTCCCTTCATCTTTCCCTGCAGCTGAAAAACATTCACACAGCATGATGCTGCAACCACCACGCTTCCCCGTAGGGATGGTGCCAGGTTTCCTCCAGACGTGACGCTTGGCATTCAGGCCAAAGAGTTCAATCTTGGTTCCATCAGACCAGAGAATCTTGCTTCTCATAGTCAGAGTCCTTTAGGTGCCTTTTGGCAAACTCTAAGAGGGCTGCCATGTGGCTTAAGTGTGGCCACTCTACCATAAAGGCCTGATTGGTGGAGTGCTGCAGAGATGGTTGTCCTTCTGGAAGGTGGAGCTCTGTCACAGATGGAGCTCTGTCAGAGTGACCATCGGGTTCTTGGTCTCCTCACTGACCAAGGCCCTTCTCCCTCCGTTGCTCTGTTTGGCCGTGTGGCCAGCTCAAGGAAGAGTCTTGGTGGTTCCAAACTTCTTCCGTTTAAGAATGGAGGCCATTGTGTTCTTGGGGAACTTCAATGCTGCAGAAAGTTTTTGCTACCTTTCTCAAGATCTGTGCCTCAATCCTGTCTTGGAGCTTGAGGGCCAATTCCTTCGACCTCATGGCTTGGTTTTTGCTCAGACATGCACTGTCAACTGTGGGACCTTATAGACAGGTGTGTACCTTTCCAAATTATGCACAATCGATTGGAGTCCACCTGTGGTAAATTCAATCAAGTCATGGAAACAAGGATGATCAATGGAAACAGGATGCACATGAGCTCAATTTCAAGTCTTATATCAAAGGGTATGAATACTTATGTAAATAAGTTATATAAATAAATTAGCAACATTTTCTAAAAACCTGTTTTCTGTTTCTCATTATGGGGTATTGTGTGTAGATTGATGAGGGAAAAAACATTACGTCTATTTTCGAATAAGGCTCTAACGTAACAAAATGTGAAAAAAAGGGGTCTGAATACTTTCCAAATGCACTCTACATACAAAAGTATGTGGACACCTATTCAAATTAGTGGATTCGGCTATTTCAGCCACACCCATGGCTGACACGTGTATAAAATCCAGCACACTGCCATGCAATATCCATAGACAAACATTGGCAGTAGTATGGCCTTACTGAAGAGCTCAGTGACTGACTTTCAACGTGGCATCGTCATGGGATGTCACCATTCCAACAAGTCAGTTCATGAACACAAAGTGGGCCACACAAACTCATAGAATGGGATAGCCGAGTGCTAAGCTGCATCGGTTGCAAACTCAAGAAAAGCACTTACAAGCACAAGAACTCAAAAGCACAAGAACTGTTCATCAGGAGCTTCATGAAATGGGTTTCCATGGCCAATCAGCCGCACACAAACCTAAGATTACCACTCGCAATGCCAAGCGTCGACTGGAGTGGTGTAAAACTTGCCGCCATTGGACTCTGGAGCAGTGGAAACGTTCTCTGGAGTGATGAATCATGCTTCACCACCTGGCAGTCCGACGGACAAATCTGCGAGCCAGGCCTAATCGCCAAACATCAGTGCCCGACCTCAATAATACTCTTGTGGCTGAATGGAAGCAGGACCCCGCTGCAATGTTCCAACATCTAGTGGGAAGCCTTCCCAGAAGAGTGGAGGCTGTTATAGCCGCAAAGGAGGGACGAACTCCATACTAATGCCCATGATTTTGGAATAAGATGTTCAACAATCAGGTGACCACATATACTTTTTGTTATGTAGTGTAAGTCCTCTGATATGCACTAGATTGGGAACAATAATGTCCATAATGAGTTAGAAGGAAAATTGGTTTATCCTGTCTCTTTCCTGTGACCCAGCAGGGCCAACCTCTGAGCTTTAACCCCGAGGTGTTCAGTGACCTCAAGATCCAGCTGGTGGAGCTGGACGAGGAGCAGCACGTTACTGCCCAAACCCCTGACTCTAACGCCCATCACCTCACTGAGGTCAAAGATCAATACCTCATTCAGGAGTGTGATGGGGATACGAAGTCCTGCCATAGCACCAGTAGTGGAGGTTCGGAGGCCATACTGTTGAGGTGTGAGTCCCCAGGAGAGCACCCCAACTTTGGGGCTGGGAGCAGTGGCTCCACCATGGGTATCCTGGACCTGAAGAGTGACACGGAGAGTGTGGAGACAGACGACAGTGATGGTAACATTGGTCCTGAGGGGCTAGTCGCTACCCAGCAAGGAGACAAAGGTGAGGTGTATGTCACCATGTCTAGTTTCTATCAGATCCAGTGAGAGATGTAGAGAGAAAGAGCTTATTCAAGGTTATAGCTTCTTATTACATTCTTACGCTGAGCTCTGAGCGACTTTGTTAACGGCTGCTTTCACTTGAAGTCTATTTGATCCACCGTGACTCAAACTGACTATCCACTGACTCCCAGTATCACAAGAGACTAGCAGAACTCAATGCACATGTTATTTACAAATGATAGGAGACATCCTCATTATTATCCTCATTACATTTATTAGGTCTTGTGTTATTAATCTGTTGGAAGTTGCAAACTTGACTTGACTAACTTGAAATACAAAGCATTCCCTCATTTATACATTATTTTTGCATTTGCACTTCTTCCCTTTCTGTATATTATACTGAGGATAGTATAGTGAGGAGCCACGGTGATATCCTGGCCTAATATTATTATAATACACACTGCTGCTTCTTATGGCCTTGACAAAGATACTCGTTACTTTACCATGACAACAGCTGCAAAGTAAACCTTCAATTCCTCAGGGTTTGAACCCTTCTACACATTTGTATACATAAACATGGAAATAAGGTTTGATTAATTTATCTGTCTAAGGTTTGTCACGTTTTTTCCCTTCTTTTTTGCACATACATGATTGTATTTCCTGCAGTTACCAGTACGTAGTTTTTTACTTTGAATGTATTATACTATTACTATGCACTATCATGCATTCGTTTTCAATGCAGAATGCTTGATCATTTTGTTGAACACGTTATGGGAGACATAGCATTAGACAGTCTTCAGCGTATTACAGTTTTTAAAATTTGAATATTTTACTGACAAATGTGACAGCATTTCCTGTATAAAAATCACTGTTGTTGAATTTTGTTTAAAACATTTCATTAAAACAGATCAAATGTGTATGCATAATAAATAAATAAAAAGAATAATTTCTTCTGCTCTCATCCCCTGAAATGACTGTACTTTGATGTATCATTCATGTTGTATCTGCTCAACCAATCTGAATGTAAGGGGATCTCTATGGTTTTCCTGTGTCTTTATAAAGTTGTACTCCAACATTGACGCCTCGATCACAATCTGGTACACCAGAAGTACATTCATTTACAAAGGAATGCTGCTTTTGCTTTGCAGCATTGCGTTGCAGAGGCAGTTGCAGTGCGTTCTGTGTAATGCATAACATGGTATGGTATATACATGCGTTCAGTTTAGTTGGGTAGCGATGCAAAACGGTATGTAATGACGCTGTCGGTCTGATAGAGGCGTCAGACTGTGGACTACAGTTTCCTATAATACATATACAGTGGGGCAAAAAAGTATTTAGTCAGCCACCAATTGTGCAAGTTCTCCCACTAAAAAAGATGAGGTCTGTAATTTTCATCATAGGTAAACTTCAACTATGACAGACAAAATGAGGAAAAAAAATCCAGAAAATCACATTGTAGGATTTTTTATGAATTTATTTGCAAATTATGGTGGAAAATAAGTATTTGGTCAATAATAAAAGTTTATCTCAATACTTTGTTATATACCCTTTGTTATCAATGACAGAGGTCAAACGTTTTCTGTAAGTCTTCACAATTTTTTCACACACTGTTGCTGGTATTTTGGCCCATTCCTCCATGCAGATCTCCTCTAGAGCAGTGATGTTTTGGGGCTGTTGCTGGGCAACACGGACTTTCAACTCCCTCCAAAGATTTTCTATGGGGTTGAGATCTGGAGACTGGCTAGGCCACTCCAGGACCTTGAATTGCTTCTTACGAAGCCACTCCTTTGTTGCCCGGGCGGCGTGTTTGGGATCATTGTCATGCTGAAAGACCCAGCCACGTTTCATCTTCAATGCCCTTGCTGATGGAAGGAGGTTTTCACTCAAAATCTCACGATACATGGCCCCATTCATTCTTTCCTTCACACAGATCAGTCATCCTGGTCCCTTTGCAGAAAAACAGCCCCAAAGCATGATGTTTCCACCCCCATGCTTCACAGTAGGTATGGTGTTCTTTGGATGCAACTCAGCATTCTTTGTCCTCCAAACACAATGAGTTGAGTTTTTACCAATAAAGTTATATTTTGGTTTCATCTGACCATATGACATTCTCCCAATCTTCTTCTGGATCATCCAAATGCTCTCTAGCAAACTTCAGACGGACCTGGACACGTCTGGCACTGCAGGATGAGTCCCTGGCGGCGTAGTGTGTTACTGATGGTAGGCTTTGTTACTTTGGTCCCAGCTCTCTGCAGGTCATTCACTAGGTCCCCCTGTGTGGTTCTGTGATTTTTGCTCATCGTTCTTGTGATCATTTTGACCCCACGGGGTGAGATCTTGCGTGGAGCCCCAGATCGAGGGAGATTATCAGTGGTCTTGTAAGTCTTCCATTTCCTAATAATTGCTCCCACAGTTGATTTCTTCAAACCAAGCTGCTTACCTATTGCAGATTCAGTCTTCCCAGCCTGGTTCAGTCCCAGTCTTCCCAGCCTGGTTCAGTCCCAGTCTTCCCAGCCTGGTTCAGTCTTCCCAGCCTGGTTCACCTGGTTCAGTCTTCCCAGCCTGGTGCAGGTCTACAATTTTGTTTCTGGTGTCCTTTGACAGCTCTTTGGTCTTGGCCATAGTGGAGTTTGGAGTGTGACTGTTTGAGGTTGTGGACAGGTGTCTTTTGTACTGATAACAAGTTCAAACAGGTGCCAATAATACAGGTAACGAGTGGAGGACAGATGAGCCTCTTAAAGAAGAAGTTACAGGTCTGTGAGAGCCAGAAATCTTGCTTGTTTGTAGGTGACCAAATACTTATTTTCCACCATAATTTGCAAATAAATTCATTCAAAATCCTACAATGTGATTTTCTGGATTTTTTTCCCTCATTTTGTCTGTCATAGTTGAAGTGTACCTATGATGAAAATTACAGGCCCGTCTCATCTTTTTAAGTGGGAGAACTTGCACAATTAGTGGCTACCTAAATACTTTTTTGCCCCACTGTATAGCTAGATGTCGTTAGTTAGCTTGTGGAGAGAGTGACTAACTGAAATACATATTTAACATTGCACAAAATATGAACAAGTCATTCATAACCATTTGCATATCATTGGAAAATTATAAATATTAGTTTGTCAACGTGATTTCCATAACGAAATATTAGTTTAAGAAAGCACCTTGAAGAACTGTCCATTAAAAATCATTATCATAAATGTATCAGCTTAAAACTCATAATTTCCATGCATTTTTCATCATGAGAATGAAATAGACATCACTATCGATGGAGGCGCTGACTCCGCAGTAGTAGTTGAGAAACTCCTCCTTGGTCACCTGTAGAAGGGGAGGAAGTGACAGACAGAGCTTACTGAACCAGCCTATACCATCAGTGTCAGATAAAGACAGAAAACCCACATTGCACTGATAAGGAGGACTGGAACACCAAAGAGGTGAAAGGGAAAGACAAGGTTGTGTGAGAGCTGAGGGTGTCACCCTTTTGCTACCCTCATTTGCATTGCACCCTCCCCCTCCGTTAGCTAAGTTTCCAGGCACTTTTCATCATGATAATAAAGTAGATACACGTATCAATGGGGGCACTCGCACCTGCATAGGAATTCATGAACTCCTCGTGTGACCAAATGTGTTCCAGAAATAAGAAAGGATGATCAACAAGAACAAGTTTGTAGCTTTTATGATAACAACCGTTTAAGATGGTTTCATAGATAAGCAGTAAATGTCAGGAGTCTAAGAAAGGTGTCTCATAATCATCCCTTCACCTCAGCTGCCAAACTACCCCTGATTCAGATGACCATCTTATCCATGCTAGATTACAGAGACATAATTTATAGATCGGCAGGTAAGGGTGCTCTCGAGCGGCTAGATGTTCTTTACCATTCGGCCATCAGATTTGCCACCAATACTCCTTATAGGACACATCGCTGCACTCTATACTCCTCTGTAAACTGGTCATCTCTGTATACCCGTCGCAAGACCCACTGGTTGATGCTTATTTATAAAACCCTGTTAGGCCTCACTCCCCAAATCTGAGATATCTACTGCAGCCCTCATCCTCCACCCGTTCTGCCAGTCACATTCTGCTAAAGGTCCCCAAAGCACACACATCCCTGGATTGCTCCTCTTTTCAGTTCGTTGCAGCTAGCGACTGGAACGAGCTGCAACAAACACTCAAACCGGATAGTTTTATCTCAATCTCTTCATTCAAAGACTCAATCATGTACACATCTTACTGACAGCTGTGGTTGCTTGCGTGAAGTATTGTTGTCTCTACCTTCTTGCCCTTTGTGCTGCTGTCTGTGCCCAATAATATTTGTACCATATTTTGTGCTGCTACCATGTTGTTGTCGTCATGTTGAGTTGCTACCATGCTGTGTTGTCATGTGTTGCTGCCTTGCTATGTTGTTGTCTTAGGTCTCTCTTTATGTAGTGTTGTGTTGTCTCTCTTGTCGTGATGTGCGTTTTGTCCTATATTATCATTTTTAATTGCAGGCCCCGTCCCCGCAGGAGGCCTTTTGCCTTTTAGTAGGCCGTCATTGTAAATAAGAATTTGTTCTTAACTGACCTTTCTAGTTAAATAAAGGTTAGATAAGAAAATCTAGAATCTCATTCATATCTGACTGAATAATGTACAGGCTGTTAGTTGAGCAGTATAGGTGTACACTACATTAGAGGTGGATGATGGTGAGACCATTATTACCTCTACCCAACGTTGTCATCAGTATTACCTGTCCATCCTTGTCGTAAGGAGAGTCGAAGCTGTCCAGGAATTTGCGGAATACTTGCTCCTCTGTCCATTCCCCGTTTTGATATTTGGGGTGGTACTTGACATTGTAAACCCCTCTTAGATCTTCAATAGTGATCACCCCGTCATTAGTCTTATCCAGCTTCCTAAAGGCCTGCGTGATCACCTCCTTCCTGGCATTGGACATTGGAGGCTGCAGGCAAAAATAATGCGCAAAGTTTACAAATGGCATACTGTAAGTGTGATCACATTTCAACAGTTATCATGTACTTCAGAGGCTCACCCCTACCACTGATATTTACCCTGAGAGTGAGGAGAAATTCATCGAAGTCGATGAGTCCACTGTTGTCCCGGTCAAAACGCTGAAACATTGCCACGGCTTCCTCTTTCTCGATGAGGACACCATAGTCATTAAGGCCCTTGATAAACTCCTTCATATCTAATGTACGGTTATTGTCATCATCCATTATCTTGAACGTTCTGACAGATAAATTAAACGATTGAAGAAGAAAAAAAGATAAATACTTGGCTGTTGAAGAAAATCAGACAGTATTTCTTGGAGTTTACATTACTGAAACAATCCTTGCATTTGATAAACTAATCAAGAGAGGTCCTTAGACTAATTCAGACTACTTTACAGGCTTGACTAGTGACATATTTGATACAGCTGGCCTGTTAATCACTACAGTTAACCCACTGTTCCTAGGCAGTCATTGAAAATAAGAATTTGTTCTTAACTGACTTGCCTAGTTAAATAAAAGGTTAAATAAAATAAAACTATTAATTTGATGTTGATGACCTCCTGGGCAACAGTTGATATAGAACTATTTACTCTGCCCATCACATAAAAGTGTACTGTCCTTTCTCTCACCTGCCCAGACCCTTGATGCCAGAAGAGCCTCTTGCAAGACACTGCAACCTCAAGCTTTCCACAGGGTCTGTGCACACAGACAGCTGTTTTTTGGCGTTCACTGCCATCTCCCGATCATGTCGTGACGTCCCCGCCATGATACCTGCTGCCGGGAAATGCATTTGCATAACTGATTTCCAAGCATTCAGTTCGATTTGATACAGAAAACATTCCATTTTCGATGACGCCTAGTACAGTATTTGAGAGATGGTGACAATGATAAATGAAACGTAAAGCTATGCCATAGCTATGTGACAAAGGGCGTAGTGGGACGGTATTTTAGTGACGTTGGTGACAAAGATAAATTAAACATAAAGTTAGAGCTATGTGATAGCTATGTGACAAAAAGGGCGTAGTGGGGAAACGAACGGGTAGGTTCAAGTTGTCACCTGGCGCTTGCTAGCTGCACGGTCAAACTAGCCTAGCAAGTCGTTTGCATTATGACCGTGTTGGCAATAAAGTCTGTCTATACATTTAGATATGCTAGCTTCCTAATTACAAATTATTTGGAGTTTGTTTGCTACTTTATCTGTAGATGCGAGCAACTTACCGTGAAAGGTAATATTACAACCTGCAACTGTAAACAACATCAGCAGCGGCCCCTCCCAGTCCCCACCCCTACGAGTTTCCATAGAAATGTGGGCTTGCCTTATCCTCTTCACTGCCCCCTTTGGCCCTTGAGCACAAGTCAGTTTACGGAAAGTGGTGTAAAGTATCTACAAACAAATACTTTGAAGTACTACTTAAATTGTTTTTGGGGGTATCTGTACATATTTTCTTCCTTAAGAAAATATGTACTTTTTTACTCCCATACATTTTCGAAAGGGTAGGCCATACTAAACTTAGCAAAAAAAAGAAACGTCCCTTTTTCAGGACCCTTTCTTTCAAAGATAATGAGTAAAAATCCACATAACTTCACAGATCTTCATTGAAAAGGGTTTAAACACTGTTTACCATGCTTGTTCAATGAACCATAAACAGTTACTGAACATGCATCTGTGGAACGTTCATTAAAACACAAACAGCTTACAGACGGTTAGCAATTAAGGTCACAGTTATGAAAACTTAGGACTCTAAAAAGAGGCCTTTCTACTGACTCTGAAAAACACCAAAAGAAAGATGCCCAGGGTCCCTGACCATCTGCGTGAACGTGCCTTGCATGCTGCAAGGACGCATGAGTACTGCAGATGTGGCCAGGGCAATAAACTATAATGCCCATACTGTGAGATGCCTAAGACAGCACTACAGTGAGACAGGACGGACAGCCGATCGTCCTCGCAGTGGCAGACCACGTGTAAAAACACCTGTGGGACAGGTACAGGATGGCAACAACAACTGCCCGAGTTACACCAGGAACACACAATCCCTCCATCAGTGATGTAAGGCAGGCCCTCACCAGACATCACCGGCAACAACGTCGCCTATGGGCACAAACCCACCGTCGCTGGACCAGACAGGACTGGCAAAAAGGGCTCTTCACTGACGAGTCGCGGTTTTGTCTCACCAGAGGTGATGGTCAGATTTGCGTTTATCGTCAAAGGAATGAGTGTTACACTGAGGCCTGTACTCTGGAGTGGGATCGATTTGGAGGTGTAGGGTCCGTCATGGACTGGGGCGGTGTGTAACAGCATCATCGGACTGAGCTTGTCGTCATTGCAGGCAATCTCAATGCTGTGTGTTACAGGGAAGACATCCTCCTTCCTCATGTGGTACCCTTCCTGCAGGCTCATCCTGACATGAGCCTCCATCATGACAATGCCACCAGCCATACTGCTCATTCTGTGCGTGATTTCCTGCAAGACAGGAACGGCAGTGTTCTGCCATGGCCAGCGAAGAGCCCGGATCTCAATCCCATTGAGCACATCTGGGACCTGTTGGATCGGAGGGTGAGGGCTAGGGCCATTCCCCCCAGAAATGTCCGGGAACTTGCAGGTGCCTTGGTGGAAGAGTGGGGTAACATCTCACAGTAAGAACTGCAAAATCTGGTGCAGTCCATGAGGAGATGCACTGCAGTACTTAATGCAGCTGGTGGCCACACCAGATACTGAATGTTACTTTTAGATTTTGACCCCCCCTTTGTTCAGGGACACATTGTTCTATTTCTGTTAGTCACATCTGTGGAACTTGTTCAGTTTATGTCTCAGTTGTTGAATCTTATGTTCATACAAATATTTACACACGTTTGCTGAAAATAAACAGTTGACAGTGAGAGGATGTTTATTTTTTTGCTGAGTTTAGTTACATTTCAAATGCTCAGCCAGGAGAGCAATATGGTCAAATTCACGCACCTATCAATATTTTACATTTACATTTTAGTCATTTAGCAGACGCTCTTATCCAGAGACTTACAGTTAGTACATTCACATTAAGATAGCAAGGTGGAACAACCACATCACATTAAGTAGCCTACAGTACATTAATCCTCAATATTACGCATTGTCATCCCTACTGCTTCTAATCTGGCAGACTCAAAAACACTCTACTTTTACTCAAGTAGAATTTTAAAATGGGTGAGTTTCACTTTTACTTGAGTAATTTTCTATTAAAGTATCTTTACTTTTACTCAAGTATGACAATTGAGTACTTTTTCCACCACTGCTTACGAAGATCATAAATAACCTTTTTATTATTGAAAAGAAAGGTTACTCAAGTGCACCATAGGTGCCCCTTGTCCTGTCTGTAAATTGCCAGTCCTCTCCAAAAAAAATACGATACGATAGGAATACATCATTTTAAGATGTTTTATTTCATTCCACAACACTTTAGTCTAAATACTACATTTTTTAAAAAACACAGAGGTCCAACACCTGGGTTTAATAAATTATAACATTCCAGCATCAGAGTACATGTGCAAAGAAAATGAAATATACCTGTACATAATATATTTCAAGATACAAAGCAAAAACGTCTTCACCAAAATCATCAGTGTGAGGTTACCCATCTCACTAACACTACAGTATACTGTATAATTCATTAGGAACTTTCATTAATTTCTTACTTTTTACAGAGATTTTAAGGAGATTAAGGTAAATGGGCATCTAAACAGATGTAGTTCAATTCATTTACAATAAATAGCATGTTGTACATGTGTTGACCTTTTCTGTCTGCTATATTAAAAGAACAATATAAAACAAAACAAAAAAGCAAACAAAATATACAACAGTGCATCATTAACAAAGACATGGAGAGAGACTTTTCTGGTTAAATCTAAAATATTATTTACAGCAGATTACATTCAATTATAATTTAACATGATTTTAGGATAATTGTCCATCTCCTTCAAATATGAATATCATGCATTTAACCTGCATGCTATGGTGTGTGTGTTACATCTGAATTACTCAATCCAACTAGAGCTCATACAGTAGTTCTTCCATGTTGACACATTGTGCAGTCCTTCTTTTGGGAACCTGCCTTGGAAGATGTTTGGGAATGTACAGTATTTCAGAGATGTAAATGGCCTGTTGCTTTGCTGTACCTGCCAGCAAGACCTCTTGATCAATGTAAGAATAAATATTTAAAAAGTAAGACATTTGAAGGTCACTTGTTTTTGTTGATTGAGCCAAGTAATTAAAACCAAAAATGGAATCATAATTGGGAAAATGTGCATTTGCCATTTTCGTAATGCAGCCGAATAAACACAAATAAAACAATAAATGGCACAATGATACCCCAAAAAGACTTCAGTAGATTCTTTAACACCTACAATTCTAAATAGTTTACTAAATGTCCAGCGGTCAATGGTTAATGACACAATATTGCTAATTATTTTTTTAAACAGGCCTTTCAACAGAATTTAAACAAATAAATTCTCAAACACAAAATGTTTAAGGTCATTCTGACATCAGGAATAGAAAAGAGAGTATACATAACAATACATAACAGCTGTATCAGTTGACCTCCAATTGCAACAACATCTCCAGCGTTATGGGCCGAATTCCAACTTGAGTTCCGATTTGCACTAATCTGACATCAATTCCCTTGCACAAATAATGTGAGTTAACAACACACATCTCAAGTTAGTATTCAGCTCTATGGGCAGTATAAACACCATGCGTGTTAGCTCAGTATGGGCTGGATCACATAGATTATACAAGAAATAGAGGACTGTCTACTGTACACTTGGTTTCTATGGTAGCAGCTTCAGAAACAGTCCCAAGCAACTGTCCATCCTTCCATAAACCAGAACCATAAATCATAGAATTCTACAAGACTGACAAGTGACAACACAAGACTAATTCATTGAAACATTGATCATTTGTTCCACCATTTCTATTTTTCTGGCACAGTTAAATAAGTAGGTAGTTAGGAACTTTTAGGAGATAAATATAAACGCATTAAAAAAGATATATATACACACACACACACACACACTACCATTCAAAGGTTTGGGGTTACTTAGAAATGTGCTTTTCTTTAAAAAACAAGGACATTTTTTGTCCATTAAAATAACATCAAATTGATCAGAAATACAGTGTAGACATTGTCAATGTTGTAAATGACTAATGTAGCTGGAAACGGCAGATAAAAAAGAAGAAGTAATATCTACATAGGCGTACAGAGGCCCATTATCAGCAGCCATCACTCCTGTGTTCCAATGGCACCTTGTGTTAGCTAATCCAAGTTTAGCATTTTAAAATGGCTAATTGAACATTAGAAAACCCTTTTGAAAGTATGTTAGCACAGCTGAAAAACTGTTGTCCTGATTAAAGAAGCAATACAACTGGCCTTCTTTAGACAATTTGAGTATCTGGAGCAGCAGCATTTGTGAGTTCAATTACAGGCTCAAAATGGCCAGAAACAAAGCTCTTTCTTCTGAAACTCATCAGTCTATTCTTGTACTGAGAAATGAAGGCTATTCCACGTGCTAACATAATTGCAAAAGGGTTTTCTAATGTTCAATTAGCCATTTTAAAATGATAAACTTGGATTAGCTAACACAACGTGTCATTGGAACACAGGAGTGATGGTTGCTGATAATGGGCCTCTGTACGCCTATGAGATATTCCAATAAAAATCTGTCGTTTCCAACTACTAATAGTCATTTACAACATTAACAATGTCGACACTATTTCTGATCAATTTAATGTTATTTTAAATGGACAAAAAAAAAGTGTTTTTCTTTCAAAAACAAGGACATTTCTAAGTGACCCCAAACTTTTGAACGGTAGTGTATATAATGTCTCCCCGCTCCACAATATCCTTCATTAGTGTTAATTACTTATCTTCTCAAAAAAAAATAACAATTCGCTCAACCCGTCAACCAGATTTTTTAGGGAAGACACATCCCAGTGGGTATCAAATGAACAGATGACCTTTAATAGAAATTCATGCACATAAGTAACAAATGAAATAACAAAACGGATTAACAATGATAAGCCCAAATAGGGTACAGGTTCATGCATTCATGACATGATGCACACTGGCTGGCACTGGGAGGACAGCTATCTGCCTAATGGGGAAGTGTATATTAACAGCCACTGGAGTGTTCTGACAGGCGACAAGCTATTGGAAACGAAGGGTAGCAGATACATCAGGCCAACAGTGTAGTGTGAGATAGAGGTCATGTGCTACATTCACAGAGGTTGAGAGAGCGTCTCTCCTTCGTATGGTCTTCCCTGAAAAGTGGAGGATGAAAATTAATGTGTGTTTCTAGCTTTCCTGTTCCTTCGACTTCTCCTCTCTACTTCTCTCAAACGTCATCAAAGATTCTGCTCCGTGACGAGGACATGGACAGGTACCTGCCTGGTACATTTCTGCAACATGGAGAGGCACAGTGAGCATATTGTATATGTTTAACAACACACACATGCCTGTGTTATTTGCTTACAGGTATCGACCACAGTGGAGCAGAAAATTATACTAACACACTTAATTATATAAGAGTGGGCACTGGAGGACGTATTACCTTGTGGAACCTGATTCAAGAGGGTCGTCTGAAAGGGTCTCTGCATTGAAGTCCAAAGGCTCTGCATCCTGGAGAAGTTCTATAGAGTCTCTCTCTGTTCCTCTGCCAGTCCGAGAGTACTTGGCCTCTGTTGGAGGATACCAGTCAATAAAACAGTCAATAACATTTCACTGCCTTCCGCAGTTCAATTCAGATACATGTTAGAAGGGATTTATAAAGAAGATGTGGTGTTGATATCCTCAGTGGCGTTATGATAAGCAATGACTCTACAATAGGAAATTAACCAGGGATTGATTAACAAAGCAACGTGTAAAACCTATCCAAACTGTAGAAAAACATGCACAACGTAATGCAAGCAGGCTCGGCGACCATTCACTCACGTCTAGTGTTAGGGACAGTATCGGAGTAGTTGGTGTCTGTCATTTCTGCTGCTTCATTTCTAATCCTATTCCTGGCGGTGTCTTCCCGGGTGTTACCATAGCGCTCTTTCCACTCCTAGAACACAGGCCTGACGTTACCATCTGGATCTGTTTCTTTGCAAAAAAATAACTACCAACGCACACAATAAAGGGCCATGGGAAATTAAAACTAGGCACTCGCCCTTCGTCGGTTCTCTCCATCCTCAATCCTTTGGAGCTTTCTTTTCTCTGTCAGAAACAGAGAAATCACTAAGTACCGTTGTTCTTGTCGACAACCACACATACACAGAAAACCAAAGCCCATCCCCCTCCCTGTCAAAAGGTTTCAATTCAAGTGGTGCCAAACCTCGCCGAATGAGCTCCTTGCCCTCATCGATCAGGTCAGAGGTCATTTCATTGTCTCCCACAAATTGCTGAAAGCCCAGGAGGTTCAGACAGCGGGTGCCCAGGCTAAAGGGTTCATACAGAAACTATGAGGGTCTATCATAAATCAATACTTGTTCTTGCACAGTGTGTATGTGCGCTGATAGTCCTTCTGGGTCATTGGAGGAGTACTCCTTGTAGAACAGTAAGTTGATATCATCATGTATCCTAATATTATTGATCTACAAATGCAATTGAATTCCAAAATCTAAACAGCAGACTGGACTCACCTGAAGTAGGTAGCGATGCAGAGCAGCAATATGAGCATGGGGTAATAGATGTAGAAGCCATTAGCTATGAACGATAGGACCCTCATAGAACCCATGATCTGCAAAGGAGTGACATATCATCAACATGAGGAAAAGAACAGATCAAGGAATATGTTCAATCACTGTCAGAAGGACGTGCTTGTGTCTTACAGAGGTGTAGGCCGTCTGCTCCTTCTGTTGGTGGGAGATAGCAGAGTCCATGTGGATCAGACCCAGGAAGTTCAGACACAGAGGAGGGGTCAGACGGCAGAACAGCCTAAAGAGCAACAAGAAGACATTAGACATTTAACATGAAATCGTGTTACATACACATATACCAGGGGAAAAGTAGGGGATAGTATGGTCATTTTCAGTGTAGCTGTCCACATACAGTATAGCTCTGTGCACACATGCACCAAAACCAGAAAAACACACACCACTTTCTGAATGTCAATTTCCTCCATTTCTACCTTATACTGTCTATGATTTCCAGAGAGGTTCTCTCTCTTTGATACTTAGCTATCCAATCAGACCCAAATTCCTCCTCTCACTGCTCTCTACCGCCCAGTCACTTACATGCCACTGAACTGCAGGCTGTAGGCGTCAGTTTGGTGGTGGGAGGCCAGGTAGTAGTAGTTGAACACTCTGATCCGGAACACAGTGGAGTAAACACAGGTGCACAGGAAGAAGATCGTGATGAAGCACGCCATCTAGTGGACAAAACAATAACCATGTGAGAAGACCGACAAGCTCCAACTGAATTATGAATACACAACAGGATGTTGATACTATCAGATACTGGTGTACTACTGTACTAATTGGTGTAACTGCTTTCCGTTGGCGTCTCACCTCAATGTACAAGTAGTTGTAGTCTCTCTCAGCGAGCTGGATGAAGACAGCGAAGAGAGAGAGGACGGGTCGGGTGCTGAAGAAGGTGCACTCAGACCACACCACGGCCACAGAAAACAGAGACAACACCACAGCCAGCAGCCGGTAGAACCAATGTTTCAGCAGGCACTCCCAGTACCACTCTGGAGAAGAACAACAAACACACAAGGATCTTAAGATGTTCAGAAACATCCCAAATGAGAAGCGGAATGGAAGACTAGACAGGGTAAGACCCATTAGGGAGCCCTGCACCCGACACTGCGAAGAGCATACTGTAGGTGAGTGAACAGTCAGTCAGTTGTAAAGTTGATCCAGAGGGTATGGACAAATTCAATCTCTCCCTATCCCAGTCTGCTGTCCCCACATGCTTCAAGATGTCCACCACTGTTCCTGTACCCAAGAAAGCAAAAGGTAAGTGAACTAAATGGCGCCGTAGCACTCACTTCTGTCATCATGAAGTGCTTTGAGAGACTAGTAAAAGATCATATCACCTACCTGCCACCCTAGACCCACTTCAATTTGCTTACCACCCCAATAGATCCACAGACGATGCAATCGCCATCGTACTGCACTGCCCAATCCCATCTGGACAAGAGGAATACCTATGTAAGAATGCTGTTCATTGACTATAGCTCATCATTCAACACCATAATACCCTCCAAGCTCATCATTAAGCTTGAGGCCCTGGGTCAGAACCCCACCTTGTGCAACTGGGTCCTGGCCTTCCTGATGGGCCAGCCCCAGGTGGTGAAGGGCACCTCCACCTCTTTTGTCCTCGGCACTGGGGCCCAGCGGGGATGCGTGCTCGGCCCCCTCCTGTACTGCCATGATTGCGTGGCCGCACGCGCCTCCAGCTTGGTCATAAAGTTTGCGGCCGACACGGCAGTGGTGGGACCGCAGTGGAGAATGCGGAGGGCTTCAAGTTCCTCGGCGTAAACATCACTGACACTGAGGCGGTCCACCCGTGCAGACAGTGTGGTTAAGGGGGTGCAGCAGAGCCTCTTTAACCTCAGGAGGCTGAGGAGATTTTGCTTGGCGCCTAAAACCCTCACAAGCTTTTGCAGATGCACAGTTGAGTGCGCCCTGTCGGGCTGTGTCGCCGCGCGGATGCGGGGCTCTCCAGAGGGTGGGTGTTGTCTGCCCAGCGCATCACCGGGGGCGGGCTGTCTGCTCTCCAGGACACCTGCAGCACCGATGTCACAGGAGGGCCAAGGGGATCATCGGGGATGGCAGCCACCCGGGCCACTACCTGTTCACCCCGGGGGTGGGGGGGCAGTAAAGGTGCATTGAAGCTAGAACCGAGAGACTGAGGGACAGGGGCCATCAGACTGTTGAATGGCCATCGCTGGCACATTGGAGGCTGCTGCCCTATATACATAGACTGGCCACTTTAATAGTGGAACACTGGTCACTGATGATGTTTACATATTTTGCATTGCTCATCTCATATGTGTATGCTGTGTTCTTTCCTGTTCCTGTTCTGCTGTATCTTGGTCGGTGCTGCTCTGACATTGCTCGTCCAAATATTCGTATATTCTTGGATCCATTACTTTACTTAAAATTTGAGTGTGTTTTGAAATTGTTGGACATTACTTGTTAGATATTAATGCACTGTTAGAGCGAGAAACACAAGCATTTCGCTACACCCGCAATAACATCTGCTAAACAAGTGTATGTGACCAATACAATTTGATGTGACCCACCTACGGTAGGAGTGTAAAAGTATCGGCTGAGCCAGCTAGTTGGTTCTGTGGAGGGGAAGCTGCGGACAAACTGGTGGGCTGAGCTGGTCTCATTCTTGGCCACGTCCTCCAGGTGCATAGCCTGCTGCAGGAGGATCAGCCACTGGACACGGGTCCGGTTGTGTCTCTGCACTGCGTAAATTACCTGACCATTCACAAAAATAACCACATCAGTCTGATTGAACCACAATTGAATATAATATAGCTACTGGATATATCAGTACAATAAAGTAAACACAATGAAATACTTAAGTGAAAAGCCTTCTAATATATTTCTTCATTTTACTTGTTTGTGAAGCTTCACCAGGCTCTTCTCACTGGGATAGGTGTTCTGTTTGTCATCAAAGTCCTCATAGTCATCCATGTTTCTGCCCATCTTCTCCTGGTAGTCCACAGGGCACTAAGGGAGAAAACGTGTGTGTTAGGATTAACAAAAGGTGCCCGTCTTTCTCAGGCCACGTCACATTCCTCACTTGTTTAATCCTCACGTTAAGCACACGGAGCGGAGATTGTGTTGGGGCTCCATCTATTCTTCACTAAGAATGTGCAAATTGTTTCTTTCCTCATGAAGCTCCTTTAATCTTACCTTTCTAAGAACAGTATCGATGTACTTCCTCAGTGGGTGGTTGTACTTGATGGATTCTTGGACCTTTCGCACTTCCTAAAACAGATCCACAAAAAAAAAAAAAACGGACATCAATTAACTCTAGGGAAGCCGAGAGCGTCATGTTGACTCAAAACAAAATTTACTTTTTTTAATTACTCTGCCATTTTTTAAGTCATGCCATGTCCCCACATGTCCTTGACTTTACTAAATAAGTCTATAAAATCAAACATAAATGAGATAAGCAGTTTCAAGAGGACACCGCGAGTCATTCACTGGCAGTCAGCCTGCGTAGCTGATGGCCCATCGAAACTACACCTAACAAATAAATTCACACATAGAATAAGAGAGTTAGCCTAAAAACGAGATTAAATTGACAATAGTCTGATGGGTGAGAATATTATAAATTGTATATGAAGAATCTGATGCAATATATTTCAACTGTTCTGCCTGCGGATATGGAACCGGACGTGCTACCTTGTCCCGGACCTGCTGTTTTACGACTCTCTCTACCGCACCTGCTGTCTCGAACTCTGAATGATTGGCTATGAAAAGCCAACTGACATTTACTCCTGAGGTGCTGACCTGTTGCAGCCTCGACAACCACTGTGATAATTATTATTTGACCCTGCTGGTCATCTATGAACGTTTGAACATCTTGGCCATGTTCTGTTATAATCTCCACCCGGCACAGCCAGAAGAGGACTGGCCACCCCTCATAGCCTGGTTCCTCTCTAGGTTTCTTCCTCGGTTCCAGCCTTTCTAGGGAGTTTTTCCTAGCCACCGTGCTTCTACATCTTCTTTGCTTGCCGTTTGGGGTTTTAGGCTGGGTTTCTGTACAGCACTTTGTGTCATCGGCTGATGTAAAAAGGGCTTTATAAATACATTTGATTGATTGATGCACAGCGGGGCTTGGAATTGACACAGAGCGCCAAAAAGTGACTTTTTCAAATTATGTCTATATAGTATCAGAAAGAGCATTCTGTAGTTTCCAAATTACCCATCATTGCCCTTGAGCTCTATATAAAAAAAATATATATTACTTTTTGGGAGAATTACCAAGATTCCATGCGCTCCCCACGTGAACTCGCAACACTCACAGTAATATATTTAAATTCAAAATGCTATTCTGTTCTTTTTCAATGCTTTTATTCAAAATTGCAAATGTTCCTTAAGACCAGCTTGTAATGAATGAATGATATTTGTGGTGATGTTAATTTAAATGGTTTTTAACACAAATTGTGGCGTTTGTGTTTTTTTCCTTTGTATGGTCTACAGTTGAAAATGCTAGTGTTCTTTGAAATTCTTTCGTATTCTAATGTTATAAACACAACCAAATGATATTTTTTTCGATAGCACACTGTATATAAGATGTATTTATTAGACTGTTAGAATGTTGACGTTCAAAAGAAGCGTCATTGGCCCGTAGGGGGGGGTCAAACGAGGCCAGGCTTTTCTAGTGTTCAACACAATTTAATTTCTAAGAAACAGAGCACACTAAACTTTCCATTTCATAGTGAGAGCAGGAAGTATTCCCTACCTCCATGACATCCTCTAGGTTCTCCTGTGCATCAGCCTTCTCCGTCATCAGCTTGGCTGCCTTGAAGTAGGTCTTGATGAGCAGGTGTCCCCGCCGCGAGGCGTTCCAATAGGAGCGCGGAATCTCCACCAGGCCGTAACCCAGCAACAGCACCAGCAGGAACAGACCCCAGGTGTTGGCTGCAGTGATGCCTATTGTCTGCAGCTCATACCTGAGAGAAGCAGGGAGACAGACCCAAACAGATTTACGCGAGACGAAGACAAACATGGTTCCTCCTAATTACCCTTCCATGTTTGCACCGAGTTGTGTAGAATACAAATGAGGTGAAATACGGAATATTAAACTTTTTTTTTGAGTAGTCAACAGCATACTTTCCAAACCACAAATTTGTCCATGTTGCTGTGCACTCACCAGGAGAGGTGCCACTGAGGATGAACGGCCACGTAGATAAGCAGTGAGCCGAAGATGAGCAGGTACGTTCCGTAATAAATGGCATTCTCTATCAGTGCAGTCTTTATTTTCCCAGTGATGGAAAAGCCCCCTGAGCGTGCATAGGACTGCATGAAGGGCAGCAGCAGCCTACAAGAACATAAACATCTGGAGTAAGACAGGTGTACTAGAATATGTGAATTAAGAGAACATCTCTATAAGGACAGATGTGGGTGATTGGCTTAGTGGAGAAAGACTGTCAGTCAAACTAAATTAACTCGGGCAGACAATTCCTGTCCCAAGTCCTTGTCAGTCTAGTGTTTCCAGTACAAGTACATACAACACCATGCAAATTCTGCTCTAAACCTCACCAGGTGAGACACTGAGAGGTCCAGTAAACAACTCTCCAGAACACAGGCATGATTCCATCTGGAATGTAGCTCCATGGCTTGTAACACACCTTTAGAACACTGTCAAGGAAAACACAAAGTGTTAATATGTAAGCAAACGTGGGGAAATAAAGCTTACGCTATACTGATTATACACTGAGTTAGTTATACACCGAGTTAATGTTTTGTACACTCAGTGTATACTGTGCTCGTGTGCTGGTGACCTATTTAAGATGAATCAAAACATTGAAACTGGAGCAAAGTACACGAACATTGATCTTCATATTTAAACCATGGAACTCCAATGTTTGCCTTGTATAAACTATTAGGGTAACATGTCAGACTGGGAAAAAACACTTTACATAACGATGAGCAAAACTAAAAAGGACCCGATGTACTCAACATTTCATGGTAGGAAGAGGCTGGACTTTTATAAGTGAAATTAGATTACGTCTAGCTGTTGCAAATAAGTGTGTGTGACAACAGATATACAAAACCTTTCTTGTAAATCTGATTTAGACGAGCCTCTGCAAAACCTCTCTGGTTTGAGAAGACAGCTGAAATACAGTGTCATGTTTTAAATTACAGCAGTGGTTACTGCTTTCTGGCTGGGCCCCTAGTCCCTGGTCTTTGGTAACCAGGGTACGCTGGCATTTTGTTCAACCAAATCCTGACCTTTGACCTATCATGTCATTACTCTGAATGCTGAACCAAATCCTATTACACATGAACATTTGATGACACCCTAGGCACTCTAACCTTTTAGTGGCAGTGGCCATAGTTGAGTTTCCTGCTGTTTGATTGGATAGCAGTGGGATCACAGGGAGTACGGCGGGATGTTCCTCATGATCAATCTTACACTGCTTGTAGATTGTCTGAAAGGTCAAACACACAGGAAGACATCAGAGAGGTACGCAAACACACAAACACCAAAGTTAATGGTCACCATTTTGATCCAGGTTTTTTGTCAAAGGGAATGGATAAGATGAGGCTTCAGTGTGTGGTGAATGTGTTCAATAATAGTACTAACTGTGCTGATGTCCAGAGGAAGAATGAAGACGATGAGGAAACACAGGTACCAGGCCAGCAAGGTGCCAAACAGCACCATCCTCTGCTGCTTACGGAAGTCTGCATAGCGATGCAGCAGGAACAGAGCCAGGAAGAACACCACCACTATCTCAATGCCCAGCGCAGCCCCACTCATCCTGCCTCTCTTACCGCTCTCTCAACGGCAGTCACTGAAAAGAGAGAAAGTTTTAGAATCAATCCCTAGAAGTTATATAGACTAGAGGCTGTGAAAGAGAAATGCCATATTCACTACCTAATATAATAATAATTAATTTAAAATGTGCTTTCAGGGTTCTTCCCCGGATTCTTTTAATGAGGTGGTGCTGCTGCGTATAGCCGGGGGGGCGGACTGTAACCACCATTTCCTGCAATCCAGAGCAAACAATTGCCTTACATGATAACATATGTTACCAGTCCACAAGGTGGCCCAGCACCTCGCTAACATTCCTTTGGAGAAAACGCTGGCTTTTCTTACACCCAAGGCACTAAAGGAATTCATCAAAAATAAAATTCTAATAATAAAAACAATCCAAAACACAGAACATAGTAAGCAAACATCAATCAACGCTATATACAGGTGTTGTCAGATCCAGTGGACAGTAGAACAGAATTAACGGAGGTCCTTGAAAGCTTTTCTGAACAGCTCAGTCTTGAGCTGAGCCTTAAATGAGGCCAGAGACTCTGCAGCCCTGACAGTGACTAGAAGTCTGTTCCACAGCCGTGTCACCCATAGTTTTTAGTCTGCTGTGGGGCTGCTGAAGGGAGATAGACCTGGAGGAGTGAAGGTGTGTGTGGGGCAGGAGGGTAGAATGAGGAGTGAGGACAGGCAGATTCTTGGGTACAGAGTTTCTCTCTTGTCAGTCACTGGCCCACTGGCCCACTAGCCCATGTGGGCTAACATGTTTTAGATTGGTAAATTAGGCTAGCGGCCAGATAATTCAACTTGTAGTAATCATGCTGGAATTACCGACCGGGGGGCCCCCATTGATTTTCTTAGCAAACATTTCTCTCCACCATCTGGCAAAATGAGTAGAATTGCATGAAATTAACTCTAAAACTTCTCTCTGTTGTCAAGAGGGGGGCCATTAAATTGTTTTGCTTGGAAGATGGGGGAGGTGAGCTCTTAAAGACGAATGGAAGGGCTCCAGTAGGTTGTGAGTGGCCAGATGGTGTTGATGAGCGTACTCAGGAAGGGCTGGTTGGAGATAGGCCTGTAGTTCTGGATGTCGTCATGGTCAGATCCTAATAAAATGGGGATCTTAAGAAAGAAATAAAGCTCCAGCCTTTTTAAGTACGGATTTGACTGAGGCGAGTTTGAGCTGAGGAGGGACACATCCAGTGATGAGGGATTGTTGATGATTTCTGTGAAGGAAGGTTCCAGAGCAGGTAAGCAGGTGTTGACCAGGGACCACTCTATAGCAGCATGGTGTAGCCGGAGGACAGCTAGCTTCCGTCCTACTCTGGGTACATTGACCTCAATAGAAAACATAGGAGGCTCATGGTTTTCACCCCTCCCATAGACATACACAGTAATTATGACAACTTCCGGAGGACCTCCTCCATCCTATCAGAGCTCTTGCAGCAGGAACTGACATATTTTCCACCCAATCAAGTTTTAGAGAAATAATCCAGTACTGAAAGCATATGCTACAGCTAGCTAGCACTACAGTGTATAAAATGTGGTGAGTAGTTGACTCAGAGTGAGAAAGACAATAGCTTTCTTAGTAATAGTATTTATTCCTCAATGAAGGAGAAGCAAGAGAGAAATATAGAGATTGTAATTTTTTTTTCACTTTCAGTTTCACTTAGCTAGCAAATACAGGTAGCTAGTTTAGCCTACTGAAACACCCTGCTCAAACAGAGCAATGCTATATTAGCCAGCTGGCTATGACTATCCAACACAACACTGGAACTCTTCTAGTCAAGGTAAGCTTTTGGTATTACTAATTTATTGCCACCGGGGCCCACAGGTCTAACTGCTTACTGATTGTACACTAATGTTACTGCATGATTGCAGCAGGTTTACTAACAAGTTAGTTCTATTAGCTATGCTGACTATGACGTTACTTTAGCTAATATGGTGACAACGATGTAGGCTGTGTGTAGAGCTTGGAAAGGTTTTTTCGCCTGGTCACATACAGCTGATGTGTTGTGCATTGAAGTCCACAAGTGAAGGGACAAGGTGAGAGGAGGAGAGCTCATAAAATGAATACTATGTGGTTGCTATGAACTAAGTTCACTTTCAAAAAAAATATTAAACGGAAGCAATCGGGGATAAACATACCTGAATGTGTCCAATAGAAACTCTCGTTTGCAACGGTTGGACTAATGATTACACCCTATATCAGCTAGATGCTGGCAAGTGTGCAAGGCAGTATTTAATGTCACTGTCGCCTCAAATTTGTCTCTCGGCCTGTGTGCACCTACGTTGTAAACTTTCATTCATAGGCTGGGTTTTAGCAACCTCATGATGGCTATATATAGTCATAGCTGTGTACATTCCCCCTCAAGCAAACACCAAGACAGCCCTCAAGGAACTTCACTGGACTCATATTACTCCAGTGCTAGCCTCTCTACATTGGCTTCCTGTTAAGGCAAGGGCTGAATTCAAGGTTTTACTGCTAACCTACAAAGCATTACATGTGCTTGCTCCAACAAGTCTTTCCGATTTGGTCCTGCCGTACTTACCTAGACGTACGCTACGGTAACAAGACACAGGCCTCCTTACTGTCCCTAGAATTTCGAAGCAAACAGCTGGAGGAAGGGCTTTCTCCTATAGAGCTTCATTTTTATGGAATAGTCTGCCTATCCATGTGAGAGACGTAGACTCGGTCTCAACCTTTAAGTCTTTATTGAAGACTCACCTCTTCAGTAGGTCCTATGATTGAGTGAAGTCTGACCCTCTCTCTCTCTCTCTCTCTCTCTCTGAGGACCTGAACCCTAGGACCATGCCTCAGGACTACCTGGCCTGATGACTCCTTGCTGTCCCCAGTCCACCTGGCTGTGCTGCTGCTCCAGTTTCAACTGTTCTGCCTGCAGACCTTGCTACCGGTCACAGGCCTTCTGTTTTCAACTCTCTAGAGACAGCAGGAGCAGTAGAGATACCCTGAATGATTGGCTATGAAAAGCCAAATGACATTTACTCCTGAGGTGCTGACCTGTTTCACCCTCTACAACCACTGTGATGATTATTATTTGACCCTGCTGGACATTTATGAACATCTTGGCCATGTTCTGGTATAATCTCCACCTGGCACAGCCAGAAGAGGACTGGCCACCCCTCATAGCCTGGTTCCTCTCTAGGTTTCTTCCTAGGTTCCTGCCTTTCTAGGGAGATTTTCCTGGCCACCGTGCTTCTACACCTGCATTGCTTGCTGTTTGGGGTTTTAGGCTGGGTTTCTGTACAGCACTTTGTGACATCAGCTAATGTAAGACGGGCTTGATACATACATTTGATTGATTGATTGACTATGTATACTGGAAACTATATATCCGGAGGCTGCATTTATCGTAGCTGGGGATTTTAACAAAGCAAATTTGAGAACAAGGCTACCTAAATTCTATCAGCATATTAATTGCACGACGTGCAGGGATAATACTCGACCATTGCTACTCTAACTTCTGCGATGCATACAAAGCCCTCCCCCACCCTTCCTTCGGCAAATCCGACCACAACGTCATCTTGCTCGTACCGTCTTATAGGCAGAAACTCAAACAGGATGTACCAGTGGCGAGAACCATTCAATGCTGTTCTGACCAATCGGAAGCCACGCTTCAAGATTGTTTTGATCACGCGGACTGGAATATGTTCCGGTCATCCTCAGAGAGCAACATAGACCTATACGCTGACTCTGAGTGAGTTTATAAAGAAGTGCATTGGAGAGGTTGTACCCATCGTGACTATTAAAACCTACCCTTACCAGAAACCGTGGATGGGTGGCAGCATTCGTGCAAAACTGAAAGCGCAATCCACCGCATTTAACCATGGAAAGAGGTCTGGAAATACAGCTGCATATAAACCGTGTAGTTATTCCCTCCGTAAGGCAATCAAACAAGTAAAATGCCAGTACAGAGACAAGGTGGAGTCGCAATTCAACGACTCAGACACGAGACATATGTGGCAGGGTCTACAGGAAATCACGGACTACAAAAACAGCCTGTTTCATGGACACCGACATCATGCTTTCAGACAAACTAAACACTTTCATTGCCCGCTTTGAGGATAATACAGTGCCACCGTCGCGGCTCGCTAACATTGACTACAGCTCAGCATTCAACACCATAGTACCCTCCAAGCTCATCATCAAGCTGGAGGCCCTGGGTCTCAACCCCACCCTGTGCAATTGGGTCCTGGACTTTGACGGGCCGCCCCCAGGTGGTGAAGGTAGGAAACAACATCTCCACTTCGCTGACCCTCAACACTGGGGCCCCACATGGGTGAGTGCTCAGCCCTCTCCTGTAGTCCCTGTTCACCCACGACTGCGTGGCCATGCACACCTCCAACTCAATCATCAAGTTTGCAGACAACACAACAGTAGTGGGCTTGATTACCAACAACGACACAGCCTACAGGAACGAGGTGAGGGCACTCGGAGTGTGGTGTCAGGAAAACAAACTCTCACTCAACGTCAACAAAACAAAGGAGATGATCGTGGACTTCAGGAAACAGCAGAGGGAGCACCCCCTATCCACATCGAAGGGACAGCAGTGGGAATACGAAGGTGGAAAGTTCCTCGGCGTACACATCACAGACAAACTGAAATGGTCCACCCACACAGACAGTGTGATGAAGAAGACGCAACAGCGCCTCTTCAACCTCAGGCGGCTGAAGAAATTTGGCTTGTCACCCAAAACCCTGACAGGACGCACAATCGAGAGCAACCTGTCGGGCTGTATCACAGCCTGGTACAACAACTGCACCGCCCTCAACCGCAGGGCTCTCCAGAGGGTGGTGTGGTCTGCACAACGCATCACCGGGGGCAAACTACCTGCCCTCCAGGACATCTACAGCACCTGATGTCATTGGAAGGCCAAAAGATCATCAAGGACAACAACCACCCAAGCCACTGCCTGTTCACGCCGCTACCATCCAGAAGGCGAGGTCAGTACAGGTACATCAAAGCTGGGACTGAGAGATTGAAAAACAGCTTCTAACTCAAGGCCATCAGACTGCTAAACAGCCATCATTAACTCAGAGAGGCTGCTGCCTACATTGAGACCCAATAACTGGATACTTAAATAAATGGATCACTAATAACTTTAAATAATGCCACTTTAATAATGTTTACAGTGGCAAGAAAAAGTATGTGAACCCTTTGGAATTACCTGGATTTCTGCATAAAATTTGATCTGATCTTCAGTCACTACAATGGACAAACACAGTGTGCTTAAACTAACACAGAAATTATTATAATTTTCTTGTCTATATTCAATACATCATTTAAACATTCAGTGTAGGTTGGAAAAAGTATATGAGCCCCTAGGCTAATGACTTCTCCAAAAACGAATTGAGTCAGCTAACCTGGACTCCAATCAATGAGATGAGATTGGAGATGTTGGTTAGAGCTGCCTTGCCCTATAAAAACAAACTCAAATCTTGAGTTTTCTATTCACAAGAAGCATTGCCTGATGTGAACCATGCCTCAAACAAAAAAAGATCTCAGAAGACCTAAGATTAATATTTGTCGACTTGCATAAGGCTGGAAAGGGTAACAAAAGTATCTCTAAAAGCCTTGATGTTCATCAGTCCACGGTAAGAAAAATGGTCTATAAATGGAGAAAGTTCAGTGCTGTTGCTACTCTCCCTAGGAGTGACTGTCCTGCAAAGATGACTGTAAGAGCACAGAGCAGAATGCTCAATGAGGTTAAAAAGAATCCTAGAGTGTCAGCTAAAGACTTACAGAAATCTCTGGAATATGCTAACATCTCTTGACGAGTCTACAATATGTTAAACACTAAACAAGAATTGTGTTCATGGGAGGACACCATGGAAGAAGCCACTGCTGTCGCAAAAGAGCACCTGATGTTCCACAGCGCTACTGCCAAAAATTCTGTGGACAGATGAAACTAAAGTTGTGTTGTTTGGAAGGAACACACAACAATATGTGTGGAGAAAAAAAAGGCACACCACACCAACATCAAAACCTCATCCCAACTGTAAAATATGGTGGAGGGAGCATCATGGTTTGGGGCTGCTTTGCTACCTCAGAGCCTGGACAGCTTGCTATCAGACGGAAAAATGAATTCCCACGTTTATCAAGACATTCTGGAAGAGAATATAAGGCTGTCTGTCTGTTAATTGAAGCTCAACAGAAGTTAGGTGATGCAACAGGACAACAACCCATTAGACAGAAGTAAATCAACAACAGAATGGCTTGAACAGAAGAAAATACAACTTCTGGAGTAGAGGTCGACCGATTATGATTTTTCAACGCCGATACCGATTATTGGATGACCAAAAGAGCCGATACCGATTCAATCGGCTGATTTAAAATATATATATATATATATATATTTTTAAAGGTATTTGTAATAATGACAATTACAACAATACTGAATGAACACTTATTTTAACTTAATATAAAATACATCAATAAAATCAATTTAGCCTCAAGTAAATAATGAAACATGTTCAATTTGGTTTAAATAATGCAAAAACAAAGTGTTGGAGAAGAAAGTAAAAGTACAATATGTGCTATGTAAGAAAGCTAACGTTTCAGTTCCTTGCTCAGAACATGAGAACATATGAAAGCTGGTGGTTCCTTTTAACATGAGTCTTCAATATTCCCAGGTAAGAAGTTTTAGGTTGTAGTTATTATAGGAATTATAGGACTATTTCCCTCTATACCATTTGTATTTCATTAACCTTTGACTACTGGATGTTCTTATAGGCCCTTTAGTATTGCCAGTGTAACAGTATAGCTTCCGTCCCTCTACTCGCTCCTCCCTGGGCTCGAACCAGCAACACAACGACAACAGCCACCATCGAAGCAGTGTTACCCAAGCAGAGCAAGGGGAACAACTACTAGAAGGCTCAGAGCGATTGACGTTTGAAACGCTATTAGTGCGCGCTAACTAGCTAGCCATTTCACTTCGGTTACACCAGCCTCATCTCGGGAGTTGATAGGCTTGAAGTCATAAACAGCGCAATGCTTGACGCACGAGGAGGAGCTGCTGCCAAAACGCAGGAAAGCGCTGTTTGAATGAATGTTTACGCGCCTGCTTCTGCCTACCACCGCTCAGTCAGATACTTGTATGCTTAGTCAGATTATATGCAACGCAGAACACGCTAGATAATATCTAGAAATATCATCAACCATGTGTAGTTAAAACTAGTGATTATGATTGATTGTTTTTTATAAGATAGGTTTAATGCTAGCTAGCAACTTACCTTGGCTTACTGCATTTGCGTAACAGGCAGGCAGTCTCCTTGTGGAGTGCAACTAGAGAGGCAGGTCGTTATTGCGTTGGACTAGTTAACTGTACGGTTGCAAGATTGGATCTCCCGAGCTGACAAGGTGAAAATCTGTCTTTCTGCCCCTGAACAAGGCAGTTAAACCACCATTCCTAGGCCGTCATTGAAAATAAGAATGTGTTCTTAACTGACTTGCCTAGTTAAATAAAGGTATAAAAAATAATAATAAATCAATAAAAAAAATATTTTTAAAAATTGGCAAATCGGCGCCCAAAAATACCGATTTCCGATTGTTATGAAAACTTTAAATCGCCCCTAATTAAACGGCCATTCCGATTAATCGGTCGACCTCTACTACGGAATGCTTTCTACACCTTGTAGACTGCATGCCCCGAGGAATTGAGGATGTTCTGAGGGTGGGCGCGGGGGGGCAACTGAATATTAGGAAGTTGTTCCTCATGTTTAGTATACTCGGTGTATAGCATATGTTCAGTTTGAGAAGGAGAGCACTAACATGAAGTGGAGGATCAGAGCTAAACTTACATAGCTTGCTACTGCTATAATTCATTTTATTAAGAACAATGTTTTTTGCACATGATGTATTTATCAGAGTTATTGACCTCACAATAAGCCAGATTTGAGTAACTTACATTGTGGTGCTGAAACGTGAAGCAGCAGCCGCGCGTCACAATCAATCACTAACGAATAGCAGGCTAATTTGAGTAGGCATAATTCATTTAAACCGTCTTCATTTTAATTAGACTTTGCTAACAACAAGAGGTATTTGTGTTGGAGCCTATATCTTTCTATTATGAGGTAGGCCTACCTGTTTGACAGACTATATTAGGCTATAGGCTGCTATATCCATAGATGTGTCGGTCAGTTCCTCCACCCACCATGCACTCTTTAAATGCCCTACCTCCATATCAGGGCTGTTAAGTTAAAACCAAGACTCAAATTGAGAAAGTATGCCATAGGACTACCTTTAATTAAAGAAAATGGCAAAAGGCATAGGCCTACCCCTTGTTAGCTTAAAATTTTGAAGAAAATAAAACGATCCGTTTTAATAAAGTAATCCATAACAGCGCTTTGGTCTGCAATGATTTATGCTAGAAACAAGCTGTAAAATACCCGGGAAAGAAGTGACTCCGATGCATAAAGTGATGTCTTTTTTTCATTTCTTTAACATTGAGAGGCTGAACTACAACCTTCTATAACAGAAAATACAACAAATTAAATTTGCTTGGGAAGTAATCTAATTCCGTCACTATCAATTGATTAAGCTATTGAATTTCTGTACAATAGAAGATGTTTAAACCCAGCCAGCTTTTAGCGAAACACTTGTGACCTCGTGAAGCAACAGAAGAGTAGCCTGCAGTTAAAGCTTACATTTTTCTGCGTTGGTAGACCTAACTTTTGAAAGTACCAGGCTCAGATTCCTAATGATGTCTCAGATTTTTATTTTTGTCATTTTTATCCCTTTTTTTGTGATTACGACCTTATCTCATCGCTGCAACCCCAACGGGCTCGGGAGAGGCGAAGGTAGAATCATGCGTCCTCCAAAACTTGACCCGCCAAACCGCACTTCTTAAATAACCGCTCGCTTAACCCGGAAGCCAGCTCCACCAATGTGTCGGAGGAAACATTGTTCGACTGACGACCGAAGTCAGCCTGCAGGCACCAGGCCCGCCACAAGTAGTCCCTAGAGCTCAGTGAACCAAGTAAAGTCCTCCACGGCCAAACCCTCCCCTAACCTGGACGACGCTGGGCCAATTGTGCGCCGCCTTATGGGACTCCTATGGGATCGAACCCCAGGCTGTAGTGACGCCGCAACACTGTTCTGATCTGCAATAGGACATTTTTTCTCAGACCTGCAAATATGATGATAGATTCATGCAATGTTTTTACTATAAAGGATATGTTTCCACCCATACTGTGGTCTGCAAACCCACAACCTTCTGGCCCGCAGCCCTGTGTACCATCAAAATCCATGTAATGATTACAGTCACAGTTTCTAATGATGCATTTCTAAGGAGACATGTTTTCTGCTATCCAATTTGTTTTAATTATTATTTGGGGTATATAGGGGAAGGTCACTTTCAAGAATTCAGGGAGGGTTTAGGTAAAATATAGGGAGGGCCATCCATTTAAATTTCTGAAGAGGTCCGATTTTCTCCATGGAACCCTTATTATAAATATCATTCACTCCCTAATCGCTAGAAAAATGGAAAGGCATAGGCCTACCCCTTGTTAGCTTAAAATGTTGAAGGAAATAAAACGGATCCGTTTTAATAAAGTAATCCATAACAGCGCTTGGAACAGCGCCCGTGCATGGAAACATAAAATCCCTCAAATGAGCAGAGAGCGCCGCCTTGCTTGCTAAACTAGCTAATTCTACACATTGGCCGTGTTCGAGAGCATCAAAACCGTGATGTATGATGGGTAAATTGTGACTGACTGACTGATCTACAAATAATATTGAGTAGTTATTTAGGATGCAAAGTGATGTTGTAGATCAGAGTCAGTCTCGACCTGACTTAAAGTCGGCTGCATTGTCGAACGCGCCCAACGTCTTAGCTGGTATGTCAGCTCACATTACAATTTAATAACAAAACAAACAAAGATGCTTCCACTCTTGTTAAATAAAAATCTAAAATCCAACTTGTCAAACCAAATTAACATCAACGCTTCAATTGTCTTATTTATTTATCGCATTTTGGGCCGCGATGAAATATTAATAGCAAACGACCTGTCAAAAATACTCAATTATAGCTAGCATTAGCTAACCTCGACTCGCGAACAAACGGTCTTTGTAGCTAACTACATACGCTAAAATAGTATCTTACCTTCGTTTTTGTTTCGAATATACGGTTAGAATTATAGCCAAAATCCCAGCTATGATCATGTAAAATACAACCACTGTGTACCATGTAAGAATTAGCGTCACATCCTTGGTTCTTCCTGGTCTGCGTTATGGCAGCTGAGGATGATGGGAAGTGTACGCGTTTCTAACATGTTTTGTCTCAAAGTACCTTTGAGCTAAAATACTATGGACTACATATACAGGAACCAATAATGAAGTCAGAGAGAGCCACGTCTTTCAAAATGACAACGCAAACAAAAATAAAAGTTGGAAAGAAGGAAACATTAAAATTCAATCAGTATGACTATGTTCTTATTCCAGATCAGAATCACATTTATTCGGTTAATATATTTACACATACCCAGATTTTTTATTGGTGATATGGTGCTGCTAGCAGTATACAACATATAGAGACAGAAACAGAGAGGAATTTATACAGCTCTCTATGTTCACTTATCATTTTTGTATATAATGTATGTAAACTTTGTGTAAATTCCTCTGTCTGTTTCTGTCTCTATACATTGTCTGGGATGGCACAGTAGAGAGGAGCCTGGAGAGAAATGGGGGAGGGTGGAGTTGGTAGTAGATTGGGGGAGGGGGGGTAGTAACCTGAGAGTTGAGAGTCTTTCGTGATTCGAAACTGCAATAGAACTGGTTCAGTTTTTTCGGCAGTAGGGAGTAGCCTGCTATATGGGGGCTTTGTGTTTGTAATTTGTGCACTTTTGAAGCCCTCTCCAGACAGATGAGCAATCGCTAGTGGAGAATCGTTGCTCCAGTCTGTCCTTGTACTGTCATTTGGCCTCCTTAAAGCAGCAATCGGGTGGCAGGTAACCTAGTGATTAGAGTGTTGGATCAGTAACTGAAAGGTTCCTAGATTGAATCCCCGAGCTGACAAGATAAAAATCTGTTGTTCTGCCCCTGAACAAGGCAGTTGTTCCTAGGCCGTCATTGTTCCTAGGCCGTCATTGTAAATACGAATGTGTTCTTAACTGACTTGCCAAGTTAAATAAAGGTTAAATAAAAAATAAAATCAGCAGTTGAAACAATAACAATGTGTGTTCCCCACCACTGTTTTGGCGAAAAAAGCTGAGGGATGGGGCTCGAGAAATGTTTCAATTCTAAAATGTATAGAAAGAGCTATAATGCATAGTTGTAAACATGTTTTGAGAAGATATTGTTTGTTTACATTTACTTTGTTTACAAACATTGGAGTAAAACAAGCATATATTTTGGGTTCTGATGGGTTACGACAGTTGAACTAAGCTCCACTATGTTCTTCAAGAATCAATGGGTGTATAGAATATATATATACAAAAGTATGTGGACACCCCTTCAAATGAGTGGATTCGACTATTTCAGCCACACCCGTTGCTGGCAGGTGTATAAAATTGAGCACACAGCCATGCAATCTCCATAGAAAACATTGGCATTAGAATGACCCGCAATGAAGAGCTCAGTGACTTTCAACGTGACACCGTCATAGGATGCCACCTTTCCAACAAGTCTGTTCGTCACATTTCTGCCCTGCTAGAGCTACCCTGATCAACTGTAAGTGCTGTTATTGTGAAGTGGAAACATCTAGGAGCAACAACGGCTCAGCTGGGAAGTGGTAGGCCACACAAGCTCACAGAACAGAACTGATGAGTGCTGAAGCGCGTAGCGTGTAAAAATCGTCTGTCCTCAGTTGCAACAAACTGCCACTGGAAGCAATATCAGCACAATAACTGTTCGTCAGGAGCCTCGGGAAATGGGTTTCCATGGCCGAGCAGCCGCACACAAGCCTAAGATAACTATGCACAATACCAAGCGTTGGCTGGAGTGGTGTAAAGCTCATCGCCATTGGACTAGAGCAGTGAAAACACGTTCTCTGGCGTGATGAACCACGCATCACTATCTGGCAGTCAGACAAATCTGGGTTTGGCAGATTCAAGGAGAACGCCACCTGCTCGAATGCATAGTGCCAACTGTAAAGTTTGGTGGAGGAAGAATTATGGTCTGGGGCTGTTTTTCATGGTTCGGGCTAGGCCCCTTAGTTCCAGTGAAGGGAAATCTTAATGCTTCCTGTTTCCTCATGACAATGCCCCCGAGGTCCATACAGCAATGGTTTGTCGTGATCGGTGTGGAAGAACTTGACTGGCAGGCCGACTGAATTGGAAGGCCGACTGCCCGACCTTGTGGCTGAATGGAAGCAAGTCCCCTCAGCAATATTCCAACATCTAGGGGAAAGCATTCCCAAAATAGTGTAGGCTGTTATAGCAGCAAAGAGGGGACCAACTCTATATTAATGCACATGATTTTGGAATGAGATGTTTGACGAGCAGGTATCCAAATACTTCTGACCATGTAGTATATATATACGGTACCCGTCAAAAGTTTAGACACATCAAGGGTTTTCTTTATTTTTACAATTTTCTACATTGTAGAATAATAGTGAAGACATCAAAACTATGAAAAAACATTTATGGAATCATGTAGTAACCAAAAACGTGTTAAACAAATATTTTAGATTCTTCAAAGTAGCCACCCTTTGCCTTGATGACAGCTTTGCACACTCCCAGCTTCACCTGGAATGCTTTTCCAACTTTTCTTGAAAGAGTTCCCACATATGCTGAGCACTTGTTGGCTGCTTCTCGTTCACTCTGCGGTCCAAATCATCCCAAACCATCTCAATTGGGATGAGGTTGGTTGATTGTGGTGGCCAGGTCATCTGATGAAGTACCTTCTTGGTCAAATAGCCCTTACACAGACTGGAGGTGTGTTGTGAGATGCCGCACAAGTCAACTCAACTGACAGCTTTATTAAATAGTACCCGCAAAACACCAGTCTCAACGTCAACAGTGAAGAGTCGACTCCGGGATGCTGGCCTTCTAGGCAGAGTTCCTCTGTCCAGTGTCTGTGTTCTTTTGCCCATCTTAATATTTTATTTTTATTGGCCAGTCTGAGACATGGCTTTGTCTTTACAACTCTGCCTAGAAGGCCAGCATCCCGGGGTCGCCTCTTCACTGTTGACGTTGAGACTGGTGTTTTGCGGGTACTATTTAATGAAGCTGCCAGTTGAGGACTTGTGAGGCGTCTGTTTCTCAAACTAGACACTCTAATGTACTTGTCCTCTTGCTTAGTTGTGCACCGGGGCCTCCCACTCCTCTTTCTATTCTGGTTAGAGCCAGTTTGCTCTGTTCTGTGAAGGAAGTAGTACACAGCGGTGTACGAGATCTTCAGTTTCTTGGCAATTTCTCGCATGGAATAGCCTTCATTTCTCAAAACAAGAATAGACTGACGAGTTTCAGAAGAAAGTCGTTTGTATCTGACCATTTTGAGCCTGTAATCGCACACACAAATGCTGATGCTCCAGATACTCAACTACTCTAAAGAAGGGCAGTTTTATTGCTTCTGTAAATCAGCACAACAGTTTTTAGCTCTACTTACATCATTAATTAAAAATGTTTTTCTAATGATCAATTAGCCTTTTAAAATTATAAACTTGGATTAGCTAACACAACATGCCATTGGAACACAGGAGTGATGGTTGCTGATAATGGGCTTCTGTATGCCTATTATGTAGATATTCCATAAAAAAAATCTGCCATTTCCAGCTACAATAGTAATTTACAACATTATCAATGTCTACAACATTATCAATGTCTACTATAGTTCTGATAAATGTGATAGTATTTTAATGGACCAAAAATGTGCTTTTCTTTCAAAAACAAGGACATTTCTAAGTAACCCCAAACTTTTGAACAGTTGTGTATATATATATTAAACCTTAAGTTTTTCATGTCACATGCATTTATTTAATGGGTTACTTTGGGATTTTGACAATGAGGCCCCTTAACGACTTCCCCAGAGTCAGATGAACTCGTGGATACAATTTTTTATGTCTCTGTTTCCAGTATGAAGGAAGTTAGAGGTAGTTTCACGAGCCAATGCTAACTAGTGTTAGCGCAATAACTGGAAGTCTATGGGTATCTACGCAATGATTGGAGGTCTATGAGTATCTGCTAGCATGCTAGTAGATACCCATAGACTTCCAGTCATTGCGCTAACGCTACTTAGCATTGGCTCTGCCAACTACATCTAACTTCATTTTTTTTATTTTGGAAAAGTTTTATTATTACATTTCCTTTACAAACAGCTAATTTATATTTGTACATTTATACACATAAAAACAGCATAAAAGCATAAAAACAGCATTTGAATATTACATTTAAATTTGTTAAAAAGTACATGTTGCTTATTTAAAAACAGTAGAAACCACTATGAATAAAATAACTTTTTCTTGTAAACATCCAATCTGTAAAATCCATTTAAAAATGTGTACAGATGATTTAACAAAAGTAAAACATTTTTAAGACATGAAAATGTGTTAAAAAGTCACTCTGTTTAAAAGCTGTCTTCGGTCCTTTGTACAGGAATGGGGTGTGTCCTCTTCCTGCTCTTCTGAATCAATAACCGTCCTGTCCTTCAGGGCCCAGAGGAGATCCCTCTCCTAGGCGCATCGCCCTAGGCGCCGCAGCGCTTTCAAGCCGTGGCCGCCGGGACCTTGGGTGTAGTGGGGGGCCTTTTGTCTGGGGTCGAGGCCCCCCTTCTTCTGTACCACACCAGGGCTTCCGTGGCTACCATGGCGACTGCCTGGGGGGCGGTCTCTACTCGTTCTGCTACCAGCAGGTTGAGGAAGGACCAGACATGTGAGGGTGGGCCAGAGCTTAGTGAAGGCCTTTGGTGGATGGTGTTTAGTTAAAACCGTAACTGCCTCTTTTTCCAGTTTAAAATGTCTTAAGAACTTCTAGAGCTGGACATAGTGTGTGGAGAGCAGGAAAGAGACCGGGTCTTGCAGGTCGACTAGGATCAGCCTCAAAGTCCGGAGGTAAGATCCCAGCCAGAACCGCGCGAGGGCCTGGGTCTTGTTGTTGACTGGGGAGGTAGCAAGAGTGAGATGTAGCGCTGTGTAGTGGCTGACCAGGAACAAGTAGAGGTCAGGCAAGCCTTTCCCCCCTAGGACCTGGGCCTCTTGACCACCTCCCTCCTCAGCCTCTCCCACTTGCTTCCCCACAGGAAGTAAAAAAGCATCTTCTCCAAACATAAAAGAGTTGTTCGTGGGGGGATAAAAACAGAACTGATGAATAAAAACACAGGTAAAATCACAGCTTTAATGATTAAAACCTTGCCCTCATAAGTCAGCTGTTGAAGTCCCCAAAAACCCAGTCTCTGTCGCACAGTCGCCAGGATCCCACTCCAGTTGCCGCTTCCTTCTCCCTTCCTGTCAAACTTTACCCCCAGTACCCTTACGTCAGTCATTTGGTCAAATCTGGGTCTGCCCACGGTCTGAAGAATTGGGCTTCTGTCTTGTCTCGTCCATACCAGTCAGTCCTGTTCAGGGTCCTGACAGATAAAAGGTTGGTGCATAAAATGTTGACGTCGTCCATGTAAAAAATGCACTTGGCGGTACCTTGCAGTACCTTGAAGAGGTACTGGTGCGAGACCTGATCAAAAGCTTTTTCGAAATCTAAATTTAGGACTACAAGCCGCATGTTTCTGTCTCTCGCATAACAGATGGCATCTCTGATCAGTACCAGGCTGTCTGTGATCTTCCTTCCGGGAATGGCACAGGTTTGGTCCGGGTGGATCACTTCCCCTAAAACAGAAGACATTCTGAGTCTTAAATCCTTAGTAAAAAGTTTACAATCAAAATTTAAAAGGGTAATCTGTCTCCTGTGTCTAAGGTCTGTCCTGTAGTTTTTCTTATATAAAGGTGTCATGATACCTACTCTAAACCTGTCCGTTAGTCTGTCATGTTTTTCAAAGTACATAAAAACAGTCAGAAGTTCGTCGGCTACAACATCCCAGAAAGTCAGGTAAAACTCCAAAGGGAGGCCATCCTCCCCCAGTGACTTACCCCTCTTAAAATGTCTCAGTCCTTTGTCAATTTCTGTCATCGTCAGGTCTTTTGTTAGGTCGTCTGTGTTGGGTAAGGTACTGTAAATATATGTTAAAACATCCCCCCTGGTTTCCTCACACACATCTTTTACTCCAGACACCTGAAACCCCACCTGAAACCCCATCTCTTTAAGGAATACCTAGGATAGGATAAAGTAATCCTTCTCACCCCCCCCCCCCCCTAAAAGATTTAGATGCACTATTGTAAAGTGGCTGATCCACTGGATGTCATAAGGTGAACGCACCAATTTGTAAGTCGCTCTGGATAAGAGCGTCTGCTAAATGACTTAAATGTAAATGTAAACAGTTCCCCACAAAAATCCTCAACAACTTATTTTATTCCTTATGTATATGTTTTTAAAACAACATGTATGTTTTGTAAACCGGTCATTGTCCTACCCTTACTATTTTCTTTAAAACTTCCCTTCTTCTAATTCCCTTTCCTTACTTCTGAAAATAACCCCCTTACTTTTCTGTTCTCCTAAAATGCCATTTCCTTTTTACTTTAATTTCATGGTTAAAATCAAAGCCCTGTTGACCTAGATTAAAATACCTTTCCAGTCGCCTCTGCAGTCCCACCATGGTTCCTTACTTTTCTTCTTTCCTATCTCTCTAAAGAAGGTCCTCGTCCTACCCTTCACCATTTCCACCACTGTGCTCGTGTGTCAAAGAAGTCCTATAGCGTCTGTCACTGGCTGAACTGCTTCCTGTACTGACTAACTACTCTATCATTTTCTAAAGGGTAGCAGTTCAGTTTCCAGGGCCCTCTTCCCACACCCGAAGTTAGTGAAAAGGTGCACGTCAGCATTACGTGATCTGAGAAGAAAGCAGGGGTTATTCTAGCATCAGTTGGGGGACAGTCCCGGGTAAACAGATAGTCAATGCGAGAGGCTCTGGTGCCGTCACCACTGGTCCAGGTGAAGCCCTCTCTTGGATGCAGGGTTTTAAAACAGTCAGTCAGTTTAAAATCCCTGCACAGCCCTTGCAATAAAACACTTGACCTATCTACCTTCAAATCCTCTCCCGCCCCTCTCCTATCTGCTCTACTTAAAACACAGTTAAAATCTGCACCCACAACTAGAGGATCCCTCCCTAGCATGTGGGACTGCAGGCCCTCTAAAATTGCGCACCGGTCATGTTAATCGTTAAAACCATACACATTTAGCACATTAAAATCCCTCTTCATAAAAGTGCAATTGGCTAAAAGAGAACACCCACCAACCACCATCGTGCTCCCCCTCACCACCACCTGTGGGGTCTTGATTAAAATGGCAACACCGTCATTTTTTGTTAAAATTGGAACCACTCCAAATGGAGGGCCCGTGCTGCCACTTATCCTGCCATTTACTGTAAGAGGACAAAAAGGGTAGACCGCACTCCTGTAATAAAAACACATCTGAGTTAAACCTTTCTAAAAAGGATAAAACCAACTGTGCCTGTGTGTCTGTTTTTACACTCCTTACATTAATAGTTGTAAGGAGTGAGTAAAAACAGTGCTAAAAGAAAATAAGGCATTTAAAAGGGGTTACTTTCCAGGTACTTTCTCTCTCCCTCCGGGGTAAAGGGGATGGCAGGGAGAGGACGTTAGAGAGCTCCTCAGCATTTCTTTTTCGTGGGGAAGGTGTTCCTCCAGAATCTCCCCCCGTCTCCTGTATCTCCTGACACCGTCCCCATGTTGTTTGACCCACTTGGGGAGCTCTCGCTCAAACTCTCCGGAGCCGTCTTTCTCGGCCCTTTCTCCTTTAGGGGGTCACAGCAGTCTGGGTCAGGGGGATTGGGGTGGGTAGGGTTTTTTCCTCTCCTCCCACTTCTTCCACCACCGCACCTTCCACAGCCACAGATGAGGTGGGACCGCTCGCCACAGAGGTTGCATGACCTTCCGTTCGTGCATTCCTCGTAGCGTTGGCCCACCTCCCGGCACTTCATGCAGTCCACCTTGTCGCAGGCGTCTGCTAGGTGGCCATGTTCATCACACTTACGGCACAGCTTGGGCTGGTCCTGGTAGTGAACATGGCCCCTGTTCTCTCCGAGGACTATGGTGGATGGGATGGCTTTCAACCACCATAGCCCCCGAGATCCTCCCTCTGCTGGACAGTGACCCTCCAGGCCCCTGTCCAGATCCCATTGGGATCCTTCACCTGGACCAGGGGCCCCCTCACATTGCAACGTCCTCCGGTTCTACAATTTCTTTGTACATACGAATAATAACGGTTTTAATGCTATTATCCATCAGCTTGGTCACCTCAAACATTACTATCAGGGACCCCTGGGTGTTCAGGGTGTTCTGAAGTTTACCCCAGAACTCCCTCAGGAAGCTGGCACAGGTAAAACTAAAATTGAAGCCTTAGGGGAGGGCTCCTGGAGATATCAGGAATCCTCTAGCTACAGAATGAATCACCTTTGGGCTGCCCACACTGGGCAAAACTGGGTGCATTTCACAAGAGCAAAGGCGCATTTCACAAGAGAGCAGATTCAAATAATTTAATGTCTCCATAGCGAATTGCTCTATTCAGAAATAAATGTTTCTTTGTCTCCCAAACATGCCACCTCCCTCTCAGCTTTACATTGGTCCGGTCAGGTGAGGTTGTCCCTCAAAATTATGAAATAGGCTGTTTGGCAGATTTATGGGCCACATGTCAATATTGATCCAGTAATTTATCAGCAGCCTGGTGAAGTTCAAAGAGGCCCAGGTTTGTGATAAGCCAAACATTTGCACTGGCAGTCAGCCGAGGTAGACTCTGAACTTGTCAGACTGTGAGCCTAAAATAGCCCCTCAGTAGCATGTCCCTTGGCTTTGGTGGGCTTGACGAAAGCAAAGGACAGGGATACATGGGTGTAGTTCTATGGTCACACGTTCCCTCTTGTGCAACCGTTACTGAGAGTATCATTCCAGTTTAAGTGTTCTGTTGTGTAATGTTTAAAAAAAGATATATTGTACACTGCCAATGATGAAGTCTGTGTTTTAAAAAAAAAAAATATTTCACCTTTATTTAACCAGGTAGGCTAGTTGAGAACAAGTTCTCATTTGCAACTGCGACCTGGCCAAGATAAAGCATAGCAGTGTGAACAGACAACACAGAGTTACACATGGAGTAAACAATTAACAAGTCAATAACACAGTAGAAAAAAAATGGGCAGTCTATATACAATGTGTGCAAAAGGCATGAGGAGGTAGGCAAATAATACAATTTTGCAGATTAACACTGGAGTGATAAATGATCAGATGGTCATGTACAGGTAGAGATATTGGTGTGCAAAAGAGCAGAAAAGTAAATAAAAATAAAAAAATAAATAAAAAAACAGTATAAAAACAGTATGGGAATGAGGTAGGTGAAAATGGGTGGGCTATTTACCAATAGACTATGTACAGCTGCAGCGATCGGTTAGCTGCTCGGATAGCTGATGTTTGAAGTTGGTGAGGGAGATAAAAGTCTCCAACTTCAGCGATTTTTGCAGTTCGTTCCAGTCACAGGCAGCAGAGTACTGGAACGAAAGGCGGCCAAATGAGGTGTTGGCTTTAGGGATGATCAGTGAGATACACCTGCTGGAGCGCGTGCTACGGATGGGTGTTGCCATCGTGACCAGTGAACTGAGATAAGGCGGAGCTTTACCTAGCATGGACTTGTAGATGACCTGGAGCCAGTGGGTCTGGCGACGAATATGTAGCGAGGGCCAGCCGACTAGAGCATACAAGTCGCAGTGGTGGGTGGTATAAGGTGCTTTGGTGACAAAACGGATGGCACTGTGATAGACTGCATTGTCCAGTATGAAGTAAGTTAGCTTCTCAGCCTTTTGGCTAAGATCAAGTGTAGTTTCTTTAACAGTTGCTGCATTTGATCAGAGAGACGATCATAAGCCGGAGGGTGCCCGGGAAAGTGTGTTCCAAGTTATTTTTGATAAATGTATTACTCTTGTTCTGTTTCACCATTGTTTTCTTTGGTCCTGGGTTAGGTGGTGGTTTTGGTGGTGGAGTTAAGTTAAGGCCCTCTTGTCCTTTTTCTTTATTAATTCAATTTTTGTTTTTCCTTTGACTTCACCTGTTTTGCATCTCCCCTCCCCCCGTGTATCCTATAGTCTTCCCTTAGCTCCTCCCACTGTCTTCAGTTTTGTGTTGTCTTCTAGCTGGGGTGGCTTTCTGGCTTGCCGGCCTGCTAACTTTAACTTGGATTGGCCTGCTAGCCTCCTGGCCCCTTAGGTGTGACAGGCATTGTTTGATAGTCTTTCGTTATCCCCCTTTGACCCCACCTATCTTGTACCCTTAGTTTATCCCACAAATTGCCCATTGTTTCAGTTTCTTGTTGTTTTGTGTTGTCAACTGAGGGACCTTTTTGCTGGCTGGCCTGCTAGCTAGCTGGTTAGCCTAACCTGGCCTGCTGGTGAGGCTTGCTAGCTTTCTTGTCCCTTAAGTTTGGCAGGTCTTGTTGGTCAGTATTTTTGTTGTCCCCTCATTCCCATTTACCCCAACCATCTCAGTTTCGCTAGTTTTAACCCCTAGTTTGTCCCTCCTTTTGGTTTGTGTGTTTTGTTTGTTTTTGTTGTGAGGCCTCTTGGCTGGCAGGCCTGCTAGCTGGTTAGCTTAGCCTGACCTGCTGGTGTGGCGTTCCTAGCCTTTATTTGGTTTGTGGTGTGCTTTTGTCTTTCCCCTTTGGATAGTTGAAATTCCCCTCCTAGTGTCCCTTCCCATTGTCGATAAGATTAGTTTGGTACTGCGCTAAATAGTTTGTTGTGTGTCCTGTGGTGCTGGTAGGCCCTGTTAACATAGCCTAGCTGAGCCTGCTAGCTTCTTCGGTTGCCTACACCCCTCCCCCTTTCTCCCAACCCCCTCTCCCTTCCCACTCCCCTTTTTTTCCTGCCCCCGCCCCCTTTTCCACTTCCCCTTCCCTCTTTTCACTGGTGTTTGGTTTTAAAGGGAGTGGGCCTCCATGTCAGCAGCACAGGCTGGCATGAGGAGGCACCATTATGTGCGCCTCCTCTTAAAGGAGAAGGGAGTAAAATTTATGGAGTTAACCCGATTGGATTTCTCCAGAAAATTCCTCCAGAAAGAGCTCGTTTTCAAACCTGCACATGTGAACTGCGTCCTAGGAGTAAGGGGCAGGGCAATTTGCGCTGTTGTTGTTTTGGTAATGTAGAAGATAATAGAAGGCTGTTTAGCTATACCGTATTTACTCTATAACCATGAGCTGAGCTGTTATAGCACACACACATTACACACACTAACTGCCGAGGACACACAGCCTTGACTTGCAGACAAACCAGCGCACACACCAAATCTCCTTCTTTAGCTGAACATTGTGTGACCAAGAACAGGCCCGAAGAGGATTCTACGATGACGGACAGACAACTGAGCCAATGGCGGAAGACTACACACTACACCCCAGCCTGAACCAATCCAAAGATCCGATCTTCTAGAATCAACCTACTTTCTGTTCTGTATATTAGGGTTGTGCAAACTGTTAACCTGTCTCTTTCCTGCTGGTTCTGTGCGAGCTAACGGAAGGGCCGTAATTACGCTGTACCAGATATCTTTACTCTGAATAAACTGTCGCTTGTCGTACAATTTACCACTTTGTCTGAATCGATCCTTGACCGGCTCACCCTTCTACATATCCCATTATCAACAGTAATCAAAGGCTATATTGGAGAGGGGGTGGTTTCTCCTCTCATAGGCAATTAGTACCGGGAGGTGTGCTCTTCACCTTTGAGAAGCAATTTGCTATTATACTGAACAAAAATTTAAAATGTAACATGCAACAATTTCTAAGATTTTACTGATTTACAGTTCATATAAGGAAATCAGTCAATTAAAATAAATAAATTAGGCCTTAATCGGCAGCGTAGCCTAGTGGTTAGAGCGTTGGACTAGTAACCGCAAGGTTGCAAGTTCAAACCCCCGAGCTGACAAGGTACAAATCTGTCGTTCTGCCCCTGAACTGTCAGTTAACCCACTGTTCCCAGGCCGTCATTGAAAATAAGAATGTGTTCTTAACTGACTTGCCTGGTTAAATAAAGGTAAAATTTAAAAACATTTTTTTTTTTAAATCTATGGATTTCACGACTGGGAATACAGATATGCATGTGTTGGGCACAGATACACACCCCATACTTTTGGGGGGGTATCAGAAAACCAGTCAGTATCTAGTGTGGCCACTATTTTTCTCATGCTGCGTGACACATCTCCTTCGCATAGAGTTGATCAGGCAGTTGATTGTCGTACACATCGATCCAGAGCATCCCAAACATCCTCAATGAGTGACAGGCCATGGAAGAACTGAGACATTTTTAGCTTCCATGAGTACTGATCCTTGCGATATGGGGCCGTGCATTATCATGCTTTAAACATGAGGTGATGGCGGCGGATGAATTGCACAACAATGGGCCTCAGGATGTCGTCACGGTATCTCTGTGCATTGAAATTGCCATCGATAAAATGCAATCGTGCCCGTTTTCCGTAGATTATGCCTGCCTATACCAAAACCCCACTGCCACCATGGGGCACTCTTTTCACAACGTTGACATCAGCAACTGCTCACCCACACAACGCCATACTAGTCTGCGGTTCTGAGGCCGGTTGGACATACTGCCAAATTCTCTAAAACGACGTTGGAGGAGGCTTATGGTAGAGATATTAACATTAAATTATCTGGCAATAGCTCTGGTGGACATGCCTGCAGTCAGCATGTCAATATCATTCTCCCTCAAAACTTGAGACATCTGTGACATTGTGTTGTGTGACAAAACTGCACATTTTAAAGTCGCCTATTATTGTCCCCAGCACAAAGTGCAGCTGTGTAAGCTTCTTAATATGCCACGCCTGTCAGACGGATGGATTATCTTGGCAAATGAGAAATGCTCACTAGAAGGGATGTAAACAAATTTGTTTGGCAGGTAATACGCTTGACGTCATCTTTACTAGAGGCTGTTAGTCTACGAACCTCACTACAACCTCCCTTCAGGTCTCTGATCACTACTTTGTTTCTTTTTCTGTGTCCCTTTCCTCCAACATTAGCCATTTAACCTCTAACCAAATGGCTCTCCCCTCCAGCTCTGTGGCTGAGTGATCCCCCTCCCCTTCTCCAGACCATCTCTTGAGACCTTCTACCGTTCCTCACATCCCTCATCCTTGACCACATCCCCTCTGACATCAAAATTGCCCGTGTCGCTCCCCTCATCAAGAAACCAACAGTCGACTCCTCTGATGTCAAAAACTACCGACAGGTATCCCTTCTTTCTTTTCTTTCCAAAACATTTGAGCGTGCTGTCGCTGACAAAGCTCTCTCAGATCTTCTTGACCCTAACCTGTCAGGCTTCAAGACCTGTCACTCGACCAAGACTGCTTTTCTCTGTGTCACGGAGGCTTTCCGCACTGCCAAAGCTGACTCTCTCTCCTCTGTTCTCATCCTCCTAGATCTATCTGCTGCCTTCTACACCGTGAACCATCAGATCCTCATCTCCACTCTCTCAGGGCTGGGCATCTCTGGCTCTGCACACTCTTGGATTGCATCCTACCTGGCAGGCCGCTCCTACCAGGTGACAGGGAGAGGATCTTGTCTGCACTATACACTCTCACTACTGGTGTCCCCCAGTGCTCGGTTTTAGGCCCTCTCCTCTTCTCTCTATACACCAAGTCACTCTGCTCCATCATATCCTCACATGGTCTCTCCTATCATTGTTATGCAGATGACACTCAACTACTTCTCTCCTTCCCCCCTTCTGACACCCAGGTGGTGACACACATCTCTGCGTGCCAGGCAGATATCTCAGCTTGAATGTCGGCCCACCACCTCAAGCTCAACTAGATAGAGCTGCTCTTCCTCCCGGGGAAGGCCTGCCCACTCCAAGACCTCTCCATCATGGTTGACAACTCCACAACTCTGTCGTTTTCTGCAAACATCAAAGCAGTGACTCGCTCCTGCAGGATCATGCTCGACAACATACTATGTCACCCCGCTCCTCCGCACACTCCACTGTCTTTCAGTCGAAGCTCGCATCCACTACAAGACCATGGTACCTGCCTACGGCGCAGCAGGAGGAACTGCTCATCCCTACCTTCAGGATGTGCTCAAAATCTGCACTCCAACCCAAGCACTCCATTCTGCCATCTCTGGTCTCTTGGCCCTCCCACCCCTACGGGAAGGCAGCACAACAATGGTGGAACCAGCTTCCCCCTGAAGCTAGGACAGCAGAGTCCCTGCCCATCTTCTGAAAACATCTGAAACCCTACCTCTTCAAAGAGTCTTAAATAATCCCACAGCACCCACCCCCCTATAAAAACATAATTTTGTGAACTAACACTCGCTCTTGACTTTTCCACCTTGCTAGCTCTGACCTTGCTGATAGCTACCTTGAGGAAAACATGTACTTACTATGACTGTGATATGCGTTTGTCCCACCTAGCTATCTTAAGATGAATCTACTAACTGTAAGTCACTCTGGATAAGAGCACCTGCTAAATGTCTAAAATGTAAATGCAGTCCATATCTGGTGAGGGCAGCCCTCACTTTGCCAGAAATTAGCCCATCTTTTCCCACTAAACATACCAATATTGGCATGATGTGGGCTCAATGCGGGTTAAAACATTGGACCCATGAAGGTTGCTGTAACGGCATTCCTCCTCCTCTTCCTCCTCCTCTCTGGCGGCTCGGGACAGACGGGAGACTGTGGCGGCTCGGGACAGACGAGAGACTGTGGCGGCTCGGGACAGACGGGAGACTGTGGCGGCGCTGGAGAGGAGGAAGGCCCCACGGCGCTGGACAGGCGGGAACACCTGTAGGCAGAAGACGGAAAGACAGCCTGGTGCGGGGGGCTGCCACCAAAGGGCTGGTGCGTGGAGGCGGCACTGGGTAGACCGGACCGTGAAGGCGCACTGGAGCTCTTGAGCACCGAGCCTGCCCAACCTTACCTGGTTGAATGCTCCGAGTAGCCAGGCCAGTGCGGCGAGGTGGAATAGCCCGCACTGGGCTGTGCTGGCGAACCGGGGACACCATGCGTAAGGCTGGTGCCATGTATGCCGGCCCAAGGAGACTCACTGGATACCAGATGCGTAGAGCCGGCTTCATGGCACCTGGCTCACTCTAGCCCGGCCAATACGAGGAGCTGGAATGTACCGCACTGGGCTATGCACAAGCACTGGGGATACTGTGCGCTCCACCATAACACGTGCCTGCCCGGTCCTTCTCTCTCTCTGGTAAGCACAGGAAGTTGGCACAGGTCTCCTACCTGGCTTCGCCACACTCCTCGTGTGCCACCCCCAAAGACATTTTTGGGGTTGCCTCTCGGGCTTCCAGCTGCGCTGCCGTGCTGCCTCCTCATACCAGCGCCTCTCTGCCTTCGCTGCCTCCAGCTCTGCTTTGGGGCGGCGATATTCTCCTGGATGTGCCCAGGGTCCTTTGCCGTCCAGAATCTCCTCCCATGTCCAGGAGTCCTGCGTTCTTTGCCGCTGCTGCTGCTGCCTTTTACCACGCTGCTTGGTCCTTTGTTGGTGGGTGTTTCTGTAACAGCATTCCTCCTCCTCTTCTGAGGAGGAGAAGCGAGAAGGATCGGAGGACCAGTGCGCAGTGTGGTAAGTGTCCATAACGTTTATTTTAAGATATAAACTGAACACAATGAAAATACAAAACAATAAACGTGAACATGAACGAAACAGTACCGTGTGGCAACAAACACACACACGAAAAACCAACACCCACAACTCAAAAGTGAAACCCAGGCTACCTAAGTGTGATTCTCAATCAGAGACAACTAACGACACCTGCCTCTGATTGAGAACCATACTAGGCTGAACTCAAAGCCCCAACATAGAAAAACACACATAGACTGCCCACCCCAACTCACGCTCTGACCATACTAAATAAAGACAAAACAAAGGAAATAAAGGTCAGAACGTGACAGCTGCCCACATAGAGAGCAATAGTAATGGTGCCTTTTTGTAGGTACTAACTCTACCATGGGCAAAGCCTATGGGGAAAATGAATAGAGTTTTTCGATAAACGCCAAAAATAAGGTCTGTGGTAAACACAGGTTTAGGAGATCTTACACGTTTTATTCTATCAAATCAAATTGTATTGGTCACATACACATATTTAGCATATGTTATTGTGGGTGTAGCGAAATGCATGTGTTCCTAGCTCCAACAGTGCAGTAGTATCTAACATTTTTTTTTATTTTACCTTTATTTAATAACTAGGCAAGTCAGTTAAGAACAAATTCTTCAATGACGGCCTAGGAACAGTGGGTTAACTGCCTGTTCAGAGGCAAAACGACAGATTTGTACCTTGTCAGCTCGGGGGTTTGAAATGGCAACCTTCTAGTTGCTAGTCCACCGCTCTAACCACTAGGCTACCCTGCCCCCCAGCTAACAATTCACAACAATACACACAAATCTAAAAGTAAAATAATAGAATTAGGAAATATATATAAACATTGGGACGAGCAATGTTGGAGTGGCATTGACTAAAATACAGTAGTATAGAATAAAGTATATACATATGAGATGAGTAAAGCAGTATGAAAACATTAAAGGGACTAGTGTTCCATTATTAAAGTGGCCAGTGATTCCATGTCTATGTACAGTGGGGCAAAAAAGTATTTACTCAGCCACCAATTGTGCAAGTTCTCCCACTTAAAAAGATGAGAGAGGCCTGTAATTTTCATCATAGGTACACTTCAACTATGACAGACAAAATGAGGAAAAAGAAAATACAGAAAATCACATTGTAGGATTTTTAATGAATTTATTTGCAAATTATGGTGGAAAATAAGTATTTGGTCAATAACAAAAGTTTATCTGAATACTTTGTTATATACCCTTTGTTGGCAATGACAGAGGTCAAACGTTTTCTGTAAGTCTTCACAAGGTTTTCACACACTGTTGCTGGTATTTTGGCCCATTCCTCCATGCAGATCTCCTCTAGAGCAGTGATGTTTTGGGGCTGTTGCTGGGCAACACGGACTTTCAACTCCCTCCAAAGATTTTCTATTGGGTTCAGGTCTGGAGACTGGCTAGGCCACTCCAGGACCTTGAGATGCTTCTTACGGAGCCAGTCCTTAGTTGCCCTGGCTGTGTGTTTTCCGGTCGTTGTCATGCTGGAAGACCCAGCCACGACCCATCTTCGATGCTCTTACTGAGGGAAGGAGGTTGTTGGCCAAGATCTCGCGATACATAGCCCCATCCATCCTCCCCCCAATACGGTGCAGTTGTCCTGTCCCCTTTGCAGAAAAGCATCGCCAAAGAATGATGTTTCCACCTCCATGCTTCACAGTTGGTGTTCTTGGGGTTGTACTCATCCTTCTTCGTCCTCCAAACACAGCGAGTGGAGTTTAGACCAAAAAGCTCTATTTTTGTCTCATCAGACCACATGACCTTCTCCCATTCCTCCTATGGATCATCCAGATGGTCATTGGCAAACTTCAGACGGACCTGGACATGCGCTGGCTTGAGCAGGGGGACCTTGCGTGCGCTGTAGGATTTTAATCCATGACGGCGTAGTGTGTTACTAATGGTTTTCTTTGAGACTGTGGTCCCAGCTCTCTTCAGGTCATTGACCAGGTCCTGTCGTGTAGTTCTGGGCTGATCCCTCACCTTCCTCGTGATCATTGATGCCCCACAAGGTGAGATCTTGCATGGAGCCCCAGACTGAGGATGATTGACCGGTCATCTTGAACTTATTCCATTTTCTAATAATTGTGCCAACAGTTGTTGCCTTCTCACCAAGCTGATTGCCCATTGTCCTGTAGTCCATCCCAGCCTTGTGCAGGTCTACAATTTTAACCCTGATGTCCTTACACAGCTCTCTGGTCTTGGCCATTGTGGAGAGGTTGGAGTCTGTTTGATTGAGTGTGTGGACAGGTGTCTTTTATACAGGTAACGAGTTCCAACAGGTGCAGTTAATACAGGTAATGAGTGGAGAACAGGAGGGCTTCTTAAAGAAAAGCTAACAGGTCTGTGAGAGCCGAAATTCTTACTGGTTGGTAGGTGATAAAATACTTATGTCATGCAATAAAATGCAAATGAATTATTTAAAAATCATACAATGTGATTTTTTGGATTTTTGTTTTAGATTCAGTCTCTTACAGTTGAAGTGTACCTATGATAAAAAATTACAGACCTCTACATGCTTTGTAAGTAGGAAACACTGCCGATTTTGCAGGTTATCAAATACTTGTTCTCCCCACTGTATATATTGATGGTTTAACACTTTTTTGGTTACTACATTATTCCATATGTGTTATTTCATAGTTTTGATATCTTCACTGTTATTCTACAGTGTAGAAATAAAGAAAAACCTTTGAATGAGTAGGTGTTCCTAAACTTTTGACAGGTAGTGTGTATATATATATATATATATATATATATAGTGCATTTGAAAAGTATTCAGATCCTTTGAATTTTTCCACATTTTGTTACGTTATTGTCTTATTCTAAAATGGATTAAATCACTTTTTCCACATCAATCTACACACATTATCCCATAATAACAAAGCAAAAACAGGTTTTTAGACATTTTTGCAAATGTATATAAAAAATGAAATACTATGTTGACATAAGTATTCAGACCCTTTACTCAGTACCTTGTTGAAGCACCTTTGGCAGCGATTACAGCCTTGAGTTTTCTTGGGTATGACACTACAAGTTTGGCACACCTGTATTCGGGGAGTTTCTCCCATTCTGCTCTGCAGATCTTCTCAAGCTCTGTCAGGTTGGATGGGGAGCATCACTGCACAGCTATTTTCAGGTCTCTCCAGAGATGTTCGATCGGGTTCAAGTCCGGGCTCTGGCTGGGCCACTCAAGGACATTCAGAGACTTGTCCCGAAGCCACTCCTGTGTTGTCTTGACTGTGTGCTTGGGGTCGTTGTCCTGTTGGAAGGTGAACCGTCGCCCCAGTCTGAGGTCCTGAGCGCTCTGGAGCAGGTTTTCACCACTCTGTACTTTGCTACGTTCATCTTCCCCTCAATCCTGACTAGTCTTCCAGTCCCTGCCGCTGAACAAGATCCCCACAGCAGGATGCTGCTACTACCATGCTTCACCGTAGGGACGGTGCCAGGTTTCCTCCAGACATGACGGTTGGCATTCAGGCTCAAGAGTTCAATCCTGGTTTAATCAGACCAGAGAATATTGTTTCCCATTGACTGAGAGTCCTTTAGGTGCCTATTGAAAAACTCCAAGTTGGCTGTAATGTGCCTTTTACTGAGGAGTGCCATAAAGGCCTGATTGGTGGAGTGCTGGAGAGATGGTCGTGTTTCTGAAAGGTTCTCCCATCTCTACAGGGGAACTCTGGAGCTCTGTCAGAGTGGCCATCGGGTTCTTGGTCACTTGCCTGTCCAAAGCCTTTCTCCCCCGATTGCCCAGTTTGGCCGGGCGGCCAGCTCTAGGGAACTCTTGGTGGTTCCAAACTTCTTCCATTTAAGAATGATGGAGGCCACTGTGTTCTTGGGTACCTTCAAGGCTGCAACAATTCCTTAGACCTCATGGCTTGATTTCTGCTCTGACATGCACTGTCAACTGTGGGACCTTATATTTGTGCCTGTCCAAATCATGTCCAATCAATTGAATTTACCACAGGTGGACTCCAAGCAAGTTGTAAAACATCTCAAAGATGATCAATGGAAACAGGATGCACCTGAGCTACATTTACCAGTGTCATAACAAAGGATCTGAATACTTATGTAAATAAGGTATTTCTGTTTATTATTTGAAACACATTTGCAAAAATGTTTAAGAACCTGTTTTTGCTTTGTCATTTGGGGGTATTGTGTGTAGATTGGTGAGGGAAAACATTAATTTAATCAATTTTAGAATAGGGCTGTAATGTAACAAAATGTGGAAAAAGACAAGTGGTCTGAATACTTTCCGAATGCACTGTATATCCAGGTATCCCTGCCCTAGCACTTAATCCCATTACATTACACATAAATCATTGAATAAAAGTGTCTTCTGTAGGGGATGAGATTTGTTAAGAGCCGTGATGCATGGTCTGAATATTAACACGCATTGCTTGTGGTATGGTTTTGGAAATATCAGGACCGTATCTTTAATATCAGAGAGAAATACTTTTCAAAAAACAGAAGGTTGTTGATACACACCTTTTAAAAGGGCTAGGGTTCCCACAAGGCCATATTTCCATGTTACAGCGCTTGTTTACGGAAAACAGACAGAAGACCATGGACTACCTGTACTAGTTAGCCATCTTTGTCACCGAACACCTGTGTGTAAACGGAAGACCGACGCCACAAACCCGTTGTCCCTGAAAAATACTGTAGGCTGCAACTGTATACAGTACAGTAAGTGTGTATTTTGCATTTGTGAAATGATTGATGTGATATGAAAGTAGAGGGATTTATGTTGCTAGTACCATTCCGCAATTGAACATCGATAAACCTTTAGATGGTGAATTTGGCTGTTTTGGCTTCCAGAGCCAATTCACCCTTTAAACAGAACATGTCAAATCCTTGGACTAAGATGAGTAACGTTAGGCTACTTTAGTCCAATATTGGGCAGCCTTGCCTTAAAATGCTTAAGCAGACTGGAACTGTGACAACAAAAAAGTAATGGTAAACGGCCTGAGTGGGACATCTTCATTGATCCACCAGCTTTGATTTAGCTTTAGGACCTATGCAGAAAGTAAGATGAGAAGCGAGAGGGTTTGCTCAGCTTAAAATCTGTCCACGATAATAAAACCAAGAAGTGAGGATTTTTGTATGATAGTCAATGAGTGTCGAATTTAGTCAACAAAAAATGTAATTCCTAATTTGCTACGTGAGGCTTATTTGATCGAATAGAAGTTCTGTGCATACCTCACAAGACATGCCACAAGAGTGACTACATGACTACATGGAACTCTATTCCACATCAAGTAAATCATGACAGCAGTAAAATTAGATGACAAAAACACCATATGGGACAGCGGGGACTGCGAAGCAACACAAACATTGGCACAGACACATGCATACACGCACGATAACATACGCACTATACATACACATGGATTTAGTACTGTATAAATGTGGTACTGGTGGAGTAGGGGCCTGAGGGCACACAGTGTGTTGTGAATGTATTGTAATGTTTTTTAAATTGTATAAACTGCCTTCATTTTGCTAGACCCCAGGAAGAGTACCTGCTGGGATCCATAATAAATACAAATTGTTAGGTTGTTAATAAGACACACGTGGCATTCCGGCAATTTACAAAAAAAAAAATACTATTGTGCCAGTTGTTGTGCCAGTTGTTGACGAGCAAAACTGCCCTCTCATTTGCTAGAATGGTCCCGCCTGATCTTGCCTGTCTTCTATCTTTGAGGACATGTATTTCCATCGTTAGAGCGGTCATTCGACTATCCCTAGATATTCTTTCACCAAGTTGACGATTCACCGAGCGCTCCTCCACGGCCCACTTGTGATTGGCTACAGGTAGGCCTACGTGTTCACTTGAACCCAGTCTGGTGTTTGAAACGGTGGAATGACTGAATCTGGATACAGTTTGAAGTTGCTATTTACTTTTGATTTGTAGCAATAGTAGAGTAGCATTGCAGCAAAATTGAATATAGCCTACATGTAAACGGCAAGGAAGAGGAGCTTTCACCGCTGAGATGGTGATTTCTGACTAGTAGACGTAGGCTATGTCAAGGCTCATGTCAATCCTTCCTGAATTCATTGCAAATGTTACAAACCAGTTGCACAAGGTAAGCTTGTTTCATGACTAACGTTAGATAAATACAATTATCACTTTTGCAGGATTGTAATCCAATTCGCAGTGGTAGTCTATAACATTGAGTTAGTTCATAGCCAAGGAACTCAAACCTCAGCCTCTGAGGTCGAGAATACGTGGTCTCTGAATATGGCCCATAGACAATGCAGTCATGCAACATTCAACTAACCTTTACTTGCCGGTACTTTCTTCGTTCTTGATTCAGAAAGCTGCGGTGTATTATAAACATCTGTTTCCAGTTGCAGGTGGAACGCCAAAAAAAGAAAATATCCAGGAAAATCTTAAATCCACTTTCTGTATTAAGTGAGATGCGTCTTGCATGTGTGTAGATCTTTGTTTGGGTTGCGTGGCCGCGGCATTGTCACTTTAAAAAACTGGATAGTTTATGGAAAGAATTTGGAAACGTGAAATGTCTGCTAGCTAAAATGTCTCCTCACTCTCTGCAAAAAATGCTTTTAATATCTTTCTGATGAATATTACCTCATTATTGGGGTTCTACTTGCAACTAGAACAGGAGATTATAAAACAATGCGGGCTTCTGAATCGAGATTTAATAAAGTATCGCCAAGTAGTGTGGATGAATGGTAAAACATTTGCTGATTAGGCAAATCCTTAAGCAGCACCATCATATCAATGGCTATTCGCAAGCTTTAACATGTAATGTTGGGTATAGTTTATTGGCTAGTTAGTGTACCGTGTTTTTTGTTTCACAATGAACTGTCAGAAAAACTGAAACCAGAAAGAGAGACAATTATGGGTCCTGTGTTGCTCCGTTGCAACACCAGGGTTGTGGGTTCGATTCCCACGGGGGCCCAGTATGCAAATATAGGGAATCACAACTGCACTGGATAAAATTGTCTGCTAAATTTCCCTTGTTTGGCATATTAGAAATTAAAGGACAGCATGTGTGTAACACTGAGTAAGTAATGATCTGTAGTGTTTCAGTTCTGAAGTTCATGTTAGTAAAGTGAGACAAGTTTAGTGCAGTAAGAATGGGCTTTAAAGTGATACTTTGGCAATGAGGCCCTTTATTTACTTCCCAAGAGTCAGATGAACTCGTGGATACTATCATACTTAAATACTTCCTTAACTCTATTTCTGTCAGATATCAGTTGCGTGCCTATGCCTCACCTCAAGACAAGGCTATCCAATAAAATAGGTCAAGTACAAGAAATGTGGATATTATGGAGACCTCAAACTCATTTAGCATTTCAGAAGAACCCCCACCCCACCCCACAGCATTTCAGGAAAAGGCTATACATGATCACCTTCCCTTTTCCAAATGATTACATGATGGATTGTACAAATACTGAGGCATACCCATGATTATACACATTGGGCAAGTAGGTTAGAGAAGACCTTTTGACAACTTAAACAGTGATATTATACGGCAGACAATCAAATGCATGTGATGGTTGGCTGAACATGAGTAACTTGGGGGTTGATCTATCAGCTGATGAAATTTATGCAATGTTTGCTCTGGCCATGCACTTAGCCTACGGTTGCGTAATGTTTCACATGCAAATTCAGCAATAAAGATACTGTATACATTTCACAAGAGAATGTGTATTCTGTCAAACATTGTTTGAAGCAACTGAACTAATGACAATGTTCTGGTATCTTTGTTTTTTTCCCCTCAGTCTATTCAGCCTCTTTCCTCACAAGTCCACCATGCCGATTGAATTGGCCATGCCGCTCTACCTGTCAAACGATGACTTCTGCTACACGAGGTCCCCGAAATCACTACAACCACTACGACCCTGTCTGAAGCCCTGCATGCGGTTCAAACCCTCTGCCCCTCCTATGCAGACTGAACCAGATTTGCTTCATGAGAAGAATGGGAAGCCTAAAAGGCGAGTGTCCTTCGCCGACCACAAGGGCCTGGCCCTCACCAAGGTGAAGTTCTTTTCTCATTTTGACACTATTAACATCCCACTCAACATCACAGAGCTGTTCAGCTCTTCACTCAAGTTACCAAATGAGGAGGACAAACTGATAATGGGCTTCACCCAGCCCTCCTCTGATTACCTGCTGTTCCGTCAGCGTCTGGAGACTGAGCTTGTCTGCCTAGAGCACTGCATGCTGAATGAGAAGGCACTTTCTGGAACCGTGAAAGTCAAAAACCTGTCCTTTGAGAAGTCTGTCAAGGTGCGTGTAACCTTTGACACTTGGAAAAGCTACACAGACTTGGAGTGCCAGTACTTGAAGGACACCTACACAGGCTCGAACTATGACACCTTCGCCTTCGTGATTTCCCTTCCAGCTGAGCTGAGGCCACACAAGCACATAGAGTTTGCCATCTGCTACAAAGTCAACGGCCAGACATACTGGGACGGTAACCAGGGCCGAAACTACAGGATCATCTGGTCTGCTCTGAAGATGGACGGCCAGGGCAGCTTCAGCAATAACCAGCAGAGACACTCGTTTGATCTTGGAATTCAATTCGACTTCTATGGAAGTCCTAGATGCTCCCATGGGATGTTCCCAGAGTGGCCAAGTTATGCAGGATATGAGGATATTAGACCGTACTACTGAAAAGCCGTCATCCTTAGAGTAAAATGTTTTTTGTTCAGAGAAAGGGCTGTTTCTTCATGCCAGGCCAGTCTCGCCATGCTCGGGGGAACAAAAGCAATAGGAAAAGGAAATACGTTTTGGGATGGGGGTTGTATACTCTGTGGATTATCAGAACTAGAATATTCAGATGTGACATTTACTGATTGCAAAGCAGGTTTAATTAACAGGCATATCTCAGTGTAGATGTTGACTGAACCAAGAGAAGAACATAATTAATATCTAGCTTTTGTACTTAATCTACAGTGGGTTCTGGAATTATTGGATCCCTTGATAAAGATTAGTAAAAAAATGAAAAATTCAAACTGGTCTCTATTCTATGCTCAAAAAATGTATAAATTATATTTTGTACTAATACAATTGCTCAGACAAAGATTTTGTTTAACAAGTAATAAAAAAAAATCTCAAAGATGAGGTCAAAATTTAGGGATCCCATGTTTTCAATATGCCATCACCCTTCCTTTGCGAGGATAACGACAATTGAGCCTTTTTCAAAAATGTTTTAGCCCCATAACATCAAAGATGCACCACTATATTTTACAGTAGGGATTAGGTATTTTCTGCATATGCGTTGTTCTTTTGAAGGCTAAACCCACCATTGGTGTGCGTGGTCAAAGAGCTCTATTTTCATGTCGTATGACCATAGCACCGCCTGAAGTTTGCTAAATGGCAATGGCACTTGGATAGGAACCAGTGCTATTGTCATAAGACATGAAAATAGTAGTCTTTGGCCCGCACACCAATGGTGGGTTTAACCTTCGAAAGAACAATGCGCATGCAGAAAATACCTCAGCCCTACTGTGAATTGTGTCGTTATCCTTAAAAAGGGATGGACAAACACAGGGATGCTGGACTATTGAAAACAGAGGATCCAATCATTTGTCCCTTATCTTTTTGAGATTGTTTAACAACTATTATATATATATATATATATATCTCTCTCTGAGCAATTGTATTAGTGTAAAATATACATTTAATGCAATATAGCTCAGTATTTATTTTATACAGTGTATTTTGCCCCTCTTTGTCAAGGGATCTAGTAATTCTGGACCCCACTGTATGTGTTGGGATAAGCCATTACACTAACTGGTAAAACTATGTACACTGTTATGTGTGATGCAGGTCAAAATAATTGGAAGAGCAATGTTTACGATGAAACTTTCAATGATTTTTAACAAATAGATTTGGAATCAAAATGTCTGTACTTTCACATCACATCTCTTGTACTGAGTTCTTTAAGTTGATTTATGTTAAGTGATATGACTTCAGAATAGACCGGTATTTTTAAGTCCCTTCAGGATCTGCACCATGTTTGTACTGAGCTCATTCTGGTATGTGGGTGTATTGAGTTCAAATCCTTCGATTTTAAAAGGGGTAGGAATGGCAGGAATTTACTTGGGACTGGAACCTTAGAAATACACATTTCTGTCTGCTCCTGTTGATGATTTAAAATGTTTTACCGTGTTCACTATGCTGCTCTATGTAAATAAGAGTCATTGGATATGTTTTTAAAGGAACAAGTATGAAGGATGGATTTTTGTATGTCAGAATTAAATATGTTTTGCAAGAATATTACATGTTTTGTTTATTTAAACTCCTCGTTGAAACCTCCAGCACAGAGGTGGTATTACTACTGTGGGTGATATGAAACAAGCCTTTTGATGGCAATTCAGTGAAATGATAGGAGAGCTAACCAAAGGTTTGTTTGACTTATCAATCCCATGACCTCGTCACTATGAACTATGATACTCAAACAGATGTCTATAGAAGTGACCGATGAAGCCTGTTCAACGCATAGCAACCTGTACAAAGGTCTGCCGGCTGAACTATATTCAGCAAGACCCTTAGACACCATTCACCAAGCCATACATTAACAGATTAGACTGTTTACTGTAGAGTTCACTACTATATCAAACACACTAAAAACAAAAATGAACTGAGTGAGGGGTAAGAAATCTTTCTTGGTCACTAAGAACAATTTGCTGTCTTTTATAAAGGGTCTTATAAGAGTTGGCAATTTTAGCATGTAAATCTTGGGGCAAACAGAAAATATAAGGAATTTGAAATGATTTATAATTTAACTTCTACTTTTGATACTTAAGTATATTTTAGCAATTGCATTTACTTTTGATACTTAAGTATATTTAAAATCAAATACTTTTAGACTTTTACTCAAGTAGTATTTTGCTGGGTGACTTTTACTTGTAACTTTCTATTAAGGTATCAAAACCTTTACTCTATGACAATTGGGTACTTTATCCACCACTGACAAACGGTGCCCACAAACTGTTAGGGCCTACATAAAGCTTTCCCCAACTGCGGAGTACCAACATCAGTCCCAACACCTTACCACTGCCACACCTGGCAATCAGCGGAGCCTTGTGTGGAAGCAAAACAGTTCATTCAGCCTCATTTACTGCCTTTCAAAAAGAATCATGGCTGACTTGCATAAACAAATGTGTTTTCTACTGACAATTGAGATGTACAAACTATGGCATAAGGGGACAACAAGCGGAAAAGAGGCAAATACGTAATTTTAAGACCTCAATGAGCGAGCTAGGTTGGAGGTAGCCATAACTAGTTGTCCACCACTTTTGAAATGTACAGCAACAAAATTCAGAACATTGGCCATTGTTAGTGTTCTCCCTGTACACCAAGTCAGAACCGTAGGATAGATAGAGGCATATAAGCAGACAATGAAGGCTCTTACAATATTCAATGATTACAATTCTCTAAAACTTGAACCCGAACGAACATGTCTGGAGAGACCTGAAAATAGCTGTGCAGCTACGCTCCCCATCCAAACTGACGGAGCTTGAGAGGATCTGCAGAGAAGAATGGGAGAAACTCCCCAAGTACAGGTGTGCCAAGCGTATAGCATCATACCACAAAGGCTGTAATCGCTGCCAAAGGTGCTTAAACAAAGTACTGGATAAAGGTTCTGAATACTTACACTATCGTTCAAAAGTTTGGGGTCACTTAGAAATGTCCTTGTTTTTGTAAGAAAAGCTTTTTTTTGTCCATTAAAATAGCATCAAATTGATCAGAAATAGTGAAGACATTGTTAATGTTGTACATTTCTATTGTAGCTGGGATTGGCTGATTTTTAATGGAATATCTACGTAGGTGTACAGATGCCCATTATCAGCAACCATCACTCCTGTGTTCCAATGGCACGTTGTGTTAACTAATCCAAGTTTAGCATTTTGAAAGGCTAATTGATCATTAGAAAACCCTTTTGCAATTATGTTAGCACAGCTGAAAACTGTCCTGATTCAAGAAGTAATAAAACGGTCCTTCTTTAGACTAGTTGAGTATCTGGAGCATCAGCATTTCTGGGTTTGATTACAGGCTCAAAATGGCCAGAAACAAAGACCTTTCTTCTGAAAATCGTCAGTCTATTCTTGTTCTGAGAAAATAAGGCTGTGTATGAGATCTGTGTACTACTCCCTTCACAGAACAGCGCAAACTGGCCCTAACCAGAATAGAAAGAGGAGTGGGAGTCCCTGGTCCACAACTGAGCAAGAGGACAAGTACATTAGTGTGTCTAGTTTGAGAAACAGATGCCTCAAATATCATAAGTCCTCAACTGGCAGCTTGATTAAATAGTACCCGCAAAACACCAGTCTCAACGTCAACAGTGAGGAGGCGACTCCGGGATGCTGGCCTTCTAGGCAGAGTTTCATCGAAAAAGCCATATCTCAGACTGGCCAATAAAAAGAAAAGGTTAAGATGGGCAAAAGAACCCAGGCACTGGACAGAGGAACTCTGCCTAGAAGGCCAGCATCCCGGAGTCGCCTCTTCACTGTTGATGTTGAGACTGGTGTTTTGCAGGTACTATTTAATGAAGCTGTCAGTGAGGACTTGTGAGGCATCTGTTTCTCAAACTAGACACTCTAATGTACTTGTCCTATTGTTCAGTTGTGCACTGGGGCCTCCCACTCCTCTTTCTATTCTGGTTAGAGCCAGTTTACGTTGTTCTGTGAAGGGAGTAGTACACAGATCTCGTACACAGCTTTGCACGATATAGTCAATTTGCTTTTCTTTCAAAAACAAGGACATTTCTAAGTGACCCCAAACATATGAACGGTAGTGTATGTAAATGTGATATTTCTGTTTTTAATTTTGTATACATTTGCAAACATTAAAAAAACTGTTTTTGCTTTGTCATTATGGGGTGTTGTGTGTGTACATTGAGGAGGAAAAAAACTATTTAATCAATTTTAGAATAAGGCTGTAATGTAACAAAATGTGGGAAAAGGTCAAGGGGTCTGAATACTTTCCGAATACACTATGTACAGTACCAGTCAAACGTTTGGACACACCTACTCATTCAAGGGTTTATTTTTTTTACTATTTTCTACATTGTAGAATAATAGTGAAGACATCAAAACTATGAAATAACACATATGGAATCATGTAGTAACCAAAAAAGTGTTAAACAATCAAAATATATTTTATATTTGAGATTCTTCAAATAGCCACCCTTTGTCCTTTGCCTTTCTCTCAACCAGCTTCATGAGGTAGTCACTTGGAATGCATTTCAATTAACAGGTGTTCCTTGTTAAAAGTTCATTTTTAATGCGTTTGAGCCAATCAGTTGTGTTGTGACAAGGTTGGGGTGGTATACAGAAGATAGCCCTATATGGTAAAATATAAAAAAGTCCATATTATGACAAGAATGAGTAGTTGTGTCCAAACCTTTGACTAGTACTGTATGTGGAACAAAGCCTTACAATTATGTTTAGATATTAATTTAATTTGAGAATAATTCACATCCCACTGTTAAATCAACTTTCCATGCACAGTGTAAGCACCAGTATTTCTGCATGAGTTGTGCTGTGACCACCAATGTACTGTAGCTTCACCATTATTGTATACTGAAGGACAATATCAACTTAACATACAACAATTTCAAAGATTTTACTGAGTTCCAGTTAATTTATGAAAATCAGTCAATTGAAGTAAACTCATTAAACCCTAATCTATGGATTTCACATGACTGGGAATACAGATATGCATTTGTTGGTCACAGATACCAACAAAAAAAGAGGTAGGGGTGTGGATCAGAAAACCAGTCAATATCTGGTGTGACCACCATTTGCCTCATGCATTGCGACACATTTCCATCGCATGGAGTTGATCAGGCTGTTGATTGTGGCCTGTGGAATGTTGTCCCACTCCTCTTCAATTGCTGTGCGAAATGACTGGATATTGGCAGGAACTGGAACATGCTGTCGTACACATTGACCCAGAGCATCCCAAACATGCTCAATGGATGACATGTCTGGTGAGTATGCAGGTCATGGAAGAACTCTGGTATTTTCAGCTTCCAGAAAATGTGTACAGAACCTTCTGACATGGGGCTGTGCATTATCATGCTGAAACATGAGTTGATGGCAGCAGATGAATGACACGACAATGGGTCTCAGGATCTTGTCACGGTATCTCAGTGCATTCAAATGGTCATCGGTAAAATTAAATTATGTTCATTGTCTAGTTTATGCCTGCCCATAGCATAATCCCACAACCACCATGGGGCACTTTGTTCACAACGTTGACATAAGAAAATCTCTGGCTCACACAATGCCATACATGTGGTCTACGGTTGTGAGGCCGGTTGGACGTACTGCCAAATTCTCTAAAAGGATGTTGGGTATGGTATGGTATGGTAGAGAAATTAACATTCCATTTTCTGGTAACAGCTCTGGTGGACATTCCTGCAGTCAGCATGCAAATAGCTCACCCCTCAAAACTTGAGACATTGTGTTGTGTGACAAAACAGCACATTTTAGAGCTGCACCTGTGTAACGATCATCCTGTCAGTTTCTTGATATGCCACGCCTGTCAGGTGGATGGATTATCTTGGCAAAGAGATGTAAACAAATTTGTTTACAACATTTGAGAGAAATAAGCTTTTTGTGCTTGTGGAAAATGTCTAGGATATTTTATTTCAGCTCATTAAACATGGGACCAACACTTTATATTTTGCGTTTATATTTTTGTTTCATAAATTAGATTGATTGCTTGTTACTTTCTAGTGCCTCCTTGTTTAGATTCAACTAAAAAGAGGAGCCTGGTAGTCGATTTCCTGATGTAATGGTCTTCCCTGTCATTAGGTGTCACTAATGTATTTTAGGCTACAAGTTTAACCGGAACTGCAACCGGAGATTACGTTTGATTGTTTATATTTTCCCACAATTTTACATGTATTATGTAAAATGTGTATTGTCTGAATAAGGTTGGAAAGATATGAATAAAGGGAAGTGTCTAATATCGTGTAACGTTAACCTTGTTCCGCGACAAACTTCGGATAAATATTTTTTTAAATCGCTGACCACGGACACGCGGGAAGAACGCGCGGAAACAGAGGACATGACAGGAGGATTGTTTGCTACAAGAGACCAGTTAGCTAGCAAGTAGAACGCAAACATTTTATTTCCAGTCAACATACTTGGATTAGTTGGTTGAGACAATCCTATCCCTCAATAATGGAGGAATACAAGGAGAATATTCAAGACAAGGGTGACAATGTGAAATTGTCTTCTGAACCCGAGGAAGATGACAAGGTGAGTAATTTACTGTACAGCTAACGTTAACTCTGCTACAGTAGGAATAACAGCCAGGTGATGTTTTAAACGAGTTACCTATTTGTGAGACTAACGTTATATTCCTTTCTCTATTTCAAGTCTTGCAACAAGGTGTGTAGTAACATTGGCGAACCTGTCCCTCAAGTATCTTCTACTCGTGGCGAGTTCAGTGATCCTGTTTACAAGGAGATTGCTCTTGCAAATGGACATATCAACCGCATGAACAAGGATGAGCTTCGGTCTAAACTGGCAGAGTGTAAGCTTGACACAAGGTATGTAGGAACACTTGTTTCAGCAGGAGATTGTTACAAACGTAATCCATTGGAGATCAGGATTTCTACGTTAGGAAATCCCAGAGCTGCTTGACATGTCACTGGAAAAATATCTGTATCACTGAACATGATCCCACGTGTGTGTGTCTCTCTCTCTCACTGTGTGTAGAGGTGTGAAGGATGTGATGAAGAAGCGGTTGAAGAACTACTACAAGAAGCAGAAGCTGTCTTTGATGCAGTCTGTGACAGAGGGTGGACCAACTGATGCATACTACGACTTCATCTGTGTGGTGGACTTTGAGGCAACGTGTGAACAGGACAACCCCCTTGACTTCACGCATGAAATCATTGAGTTTCCAATGGTCCTGTTCAACACCCACACTTTAGACATTGTAAGTGAGGAGGGGACATTGTTAGAATCAATGCATTGTAAGGCTTGCGTGTACTATCAGATGTATGGCCCTTTTGAGTTCACATTAGTAGTTGATGCAAATAATACACATGTTTTGTTATCATGAATGACACTTGATTTCATTGTAGGAGGACAGCTTTCAGGAATATGTCAGGCCAGAAGTCAACACACAGCTGTCAGAGTTCTGCATAAAGTTGACAGGGATAACACAGGTGAGACACCAGACAGATTGTTGTCTAAACCAATTTTGAAGGACTAGAATACTATGATCCACAATACTTCACACATTGTACTGTTAATATAAGAGTTTTCTAACTGCTTTTTTTGGGCCAGAAAATGGTGGATGAAGCAGACACGTTCCCCGACGTTCTTAAGCGGGTGGTGCTTTGGCTTCAGGAGAAAGAGCTTGGCACAAAATACAAATATGCCATTCTTACAGATGGGTATGTACGTGTTGTCAGAGGGTACTAACACTGCTTTTATGTATTAATGATAACTAGCGAGATATTACATGTTCTCATTAGTGCAACTATGTGCTTTTGTTATTTCCACAGATCTTGGGACATGAGCAAGTTCATGAACACCCAGTGCCGTTTAAGTCGGCTCAGATATCCACAGTTTGCAAAGAAGTGGATCAACATCAAAAAATTCTACGGAAACTTCTATAAGGTTGTGATAATAAAATTATCAGAAATATCTCTCTAAGTGTAGAGACGTTAGACTCGATCTGTTGAGTAGAACAATAGAACTAGAATCCTCGCTTTCTTTTTCATAGGTCCCTCGTACCCAGACCAAGCTGAGCAGCATGCTAGAGAAGCTGGGACTTCAATACGAGGGCCGCCCTCACTCTGGCCTGGATGACTCGCGCAACATTGCTCGCATTGCGCTGCGCATGCTGCAGGATGGCTGCCAACTGCGCATCAACGAGCGCATGCATGAAGGACAGCTGCGGACTGTGCCCAGCTCTGCCCCTGTGGAAGGAGCCCCACCCCCACATAATCCTCGCAGCAGAGTCTAGCCCCCCACCTCGACTTCAGCTCCACATCCCCTGGCTCTGACGTCTACATTGGGGCCTTCAAGCAGGCATCCCATGTCTGTTTTACTCCCATGACTTGAAAATAATTCATTGCATTTTTTCCCACTCAATCTGAGTCTACTTTTTGTCCCAAATTGTGGGACTCTGGATAGTTTATTTTATTTTATTAGTAGTGCCACTTACCACAATACAAATGTTGTTTCTGCCTTTTGACAACTTCTGTAGATTTCCACAGTAGCACTCAGACATGGTTTGCTACAAGTTTCTTTAAAGAATAATTGTTATTTCGCTGGGCTTTTGTCTTTCATATTGTCTGAAAACAAAACAACCTTGCTGACCCTCAAATTGACTTAACTGTGTCTTTTAGAGGCCTTGCTTCAGTTTTTATTTTTTACAGCGCATGCCTGTGTACTTATTGAACTTTGAGTCCACTAAAACAGGTCCAAGAAAATTGAGGATATGTTTGGTGTAAGCATTGCACAAACTCGTGGGCTAATAATGTATGAGCTATTGTCTTAAACCATTTCTAGTTTAATACTAATAAATATTTCCTTCGTTTTAGCCTGCTTTCTTTACTTTCTGGGGGGCAGTATATTTTAAATGGCTTTTGTGGGAAAAATACCCAATTGTCATACTTGAGTAAAAGTAAAGATACCTTTTAATAGAAAATTACAAGTGAAAGTCACCCAGTAAAATACTACTTGAGTGAAAGTATTTTGCTTTAAATATACTTAAGCATCAAAAGTAGATGTAATTGCTAACATATACTTAAGTAGTTAAAGTATAAATAATTTAAAATGTCTTATATTAAGCAAACCAGACGGAACCTATACATTTTTTAAATTTACGGATAGTCGGGCACACCAACACCCAGATGTAATATTTGTGTTGTGGAGAAATGACCAGGCAGGACACTCAGACATCTTTTAAAAACGAGCGTTTGTGTTTAATGAGTCCGCCAGATCAGAGGCAATAGGGATGACCATTCACAAGTGTGTGAATTTGACCATTTTCTTGTCCTGTCAAGCATTCAAAATGTAACGAGTACATTTGGGTGTCAGGGAAAAATGTATTGAGTAAAAAGTGCATTTTCTTTAGGAATGTAGTGAAGTCAAAAATATTAAATAGTGAAGTACAGATACTCCCCAAAACGACTTATGCTGTACTTTAAAGTATTTTCACTTAAGTACTTTACACCACTGGTCCTTAACATGTATCGTCTATCTCTGTTTTTGTTTGTGCTGCGTTTTTTAATCAGTTTGAACTTCATGGACTCAGAATGAAAAGTAGCATCGCATTTGCAAAAAATATAATTTACAAATGGTACAACATCTAACATTTCTGTGCTTCATGGTAACTGGTTCACGAGAAAAGCATTATGCCCTTTTTATGTTATGTACAAATCCAATCCAATTTAAACTTTGGGGTCCGGAGTGGCGCAGCGGTCTAAGGCGCAATAATGTGTTCTTAACTGACTTGCGGAGTTAAATAAAGGTAAAATAAAAATGTCTAATTTCAACACATCATCCAATGTGATATGGTGACGTAATGGTTTTGACCAAATCCTGTGCATTCACATCATTTCCGTTAGATGGAGACAAATCACATGTAACTCACGGTACAAAGAACACGCAGTTTCCCGTCAAGGAATACCAAGAGAAAGTGGTACAGTATTTTGTATTTGGCCCCAATGAGACATCAAATCAAATGTTATTTATAACATGCGCCGAATACAACTGGTGTAGACTTTAAAGTGAAATACTTGCATACGAACCTTTCCTTACGATGCCTTGAATTCATTACATCATGCAAGTTTCAATGTCTGCTACTAAAAAATACATTGGGAAAGGGGACATTAAATATGCTGTTTGATCAAAATAACATTCCAGAAACTTAATTCGGTACAATTTGGTCTGTATTTCTTATAAGCATGTTATATCCCATCTATGACCAGAATAATTATGGGGAAAATGAGCTCAATATAGAATCATTAATTCAACTTTTACAACTCATCAGTTGGTGAGGAAATATATCTAAATAAAATGGAAAACAGTTGTCTTCTCTGGATTAAACATACATAGTCCTTTATTTTTCTTGCCAAGCAATAATAATAGCTTTCCCTCATCATGGCCAATAGAATCAATAACTTAACCAAGAAGGTGTGCTCAAAGGCTGACGCAGTGTGTCCTAGGCGTTGTTGCTCTTTCCACACGTCCCTGAGCAGGAAGGACTGCAGTTCACGAGAGAACACTGACAGGGAGAGTAGCAACTAGCGAGACATAAGGAGTGACCGTTCCCGTTGTTTGATTTCATGCATTGTTTGTTTGAATAAGGGACGCGATTGGATGCTACGATACCAGATAATGCGCTGGAGGGGCCAGCCGAAACGCATGGGTTTTAAAATAGACATGAAATTGCGGTAAGTTTCCCTTTTCATTGTGTGGTTCGTGGCCGTAGATAAAAGAAGATGCGTGAAGCGCTGCTGCCCAGGTCCAATCGTTTTGATAGGATTGAAAAGCATGGTTTCTTGCTCCTACTCGAAATGGAGTTACTGTCGTTTTCCCCGTTGTTTGTATTGTTAATGATAAGAACAATAAACGATGAACCAAGCACCTAGACCACCATGCGACCAGGATAACAAGGAGGGGTCGGTCTGCAAAGCCATGGAGGACAAGGAGAACAATCTCAAAACGGCTACGCTGTGGAGAGATGCTGCTGTCCGCTCTAGGAAGCTGCGAAGCAACCTGCGTCAGCTCACTATCTGCTCCAAAGACAGGGAGAGGATAATTCTACCTGAAAATATAAACGAGATAGAGGTGCTCAATCTGGGCAATAACTCGCTGCACGAGCTACCAGAAGGATTGGGGGCTACCCTCACAAACCTGCGTATCCTTATCCTCCGCAGGAACAAATTTGTCACAGTTCCTTTTGTGGTGTTTGAACTAGGTCAACTTGTGGAGCTGGACATGAGCCACAACTGCTTGAGCCACTTCTCTGAGGATATAGGCCTGCTGAAGGGGCTGAAAAAGCTCTGCATCAGTCACAACAAGATCCAGTACCTGCCGTCACAGATTGGGGCACTGCAGTGCTTGGAGGAGCTGGACATAAGCTTCAATGACATACGTGATTTCCCCAGGTCCTTCTCACAGCTCAAGAGGCTCCGTACTCTGGATGCCGACCACAACAACCTGGACCAGTGTCCCCCGGAGATTCTTGCCTTCGGTGACCTGGAGGAGCTCGACTGCTCTGGGAATACGTTTGCGTGTCTACCAGGGGACATCATGAAGCTGCAGTTCATCAAGATCCTGTGGCTCAGCAGCATTCACATCTCCTCATTACCTGACACCTTCTGTCAGCTGCACAACCTGGAGAGCCTGATGCTGGACAGTAACAACCTCTCAGCTCTTCCTTGTTCCTTTGGCAACCTTCAGAGACTTAAAATGGTCAATCTTTCATCTAATGAGTTTGAGGAGTTTCCCCAGGTTATCCTGAACATCACAGGACTAGACGAGCTTTACCTGAGCAGAAATCGACTGTCTTTTGTCCCAGAAGAGATAGGCCAGTTGCATAGGCTGGCAAACCTCTGGTTGGACAATAATAAGATTACTTATCTGCCTGACTCCATTGTGGAGCTAGAGAGATTGGAAGAGCTTGTTTTACAGGGTAATCAAATAGCCATACTTCCAGATAACTTTGGAAAACTCTCCAAGGTAAACATATGGAAGGTGAAGGATAACCCCCTCATCCAGCCTCCCTATGAGGTCTGTATGAAGGGAATCCCCTACATCGCTGCCTATCAAAAGGAACTCACACATTCCCAGCTCGCTGTGAAGCCCAGATTAAAACTGGTCCTGATGGGAATGAAAAATGCTGGGAAAACACGGCTCAGACAGAGTGTGGTGAGTGAGCAGCAGGATGCCAACTCTGCTCAGGGGAACAAAGGGATTGATGTGACTAACTGGGTAGCGGACGCCGATCGCAGTCTTACATTTTTAGTGTATGACCTGTCAGGGAAGCCAAATTATGACCTCGTCAAACCATTTTTTCTCTCACCCGGTGCTCTGTACATCCTTGTTGTGAATCTGAAAACGTACTCACCCAAGAGCTTTTACGCCCACGTGGGGTACTTCCTCCACCTCCTCAGTGCCAAAGTGCCCCACGCTGTGGTCTGCATGGTGGGCACACATACAGACCTGTGCGGAGACATGGAGGTGGAGGAGAAGAGCCTGGATATTCACAGACAGATTGCCCTGCAGGAGAAGTGGGACAGCCATTGCCTGCGGACCCTCGCCCAACAGGTGGACCAGGCCCTGGAACAGGGCTACAACATCCGCACCTCCAGCCCTCACATCCTCTTCTATGGCGTCACAGACAAGAACCTGAGGCGGAAGAAAGCCCAGCTGCAGTACATGCTGAACCACAGGCTACAGATCCTGTCCCCTGTCCTGTGTGTCAGCTGCACGGAGAGCCAGAGGAACATCCAGAGGTTGAGGGAGAAGCTCATGTCAGTGGCTGACCACAGGGACATCTTCCCCAACCTCCACCGCGTGCTGCCCAAGTCCTGGCAGATGCTGGAGGAATTGCACTTTAAGCCCCAGGACCTGTGGCTCTCGTGGTGGGACTCGGCCCGCTTGGGCCTCCAGGCAGGACTCACAGAGGACCGCCTGCAGAGTGCCCTGTCCTACCTGCACGAGAGCGGGAAGCTACTCTATTTCGAGGACAGTCTGACACTAAAAGAGTATGTCTTCCACAACCTGCCACGCTTCATCGCCATCCTCAATGTCTTCTTCCAGAGTGATGAGTCCACTCTGCTGGAGAGGCTACTGTCAGATGGGGAGAGGGGGGACAAAAGGAGGGCCAGTGTGGTTATGGAGGGGGAGAAGGAAGAGGACCTCCGGGCTACCCATCTACAGCACCATGTGGAGGGCTTCCTCAGCCACGGCCTCCTGCCTTCCAACGTCATCCGGCTGCTCCTGAGACCTCTCATTCAAACCCAGCAGGACCTCCACCTCATCATGGAGCTGCTGGAGAAGATGGGGGTCTGCTACTGCATCAACAAGCCCCGCAGCAAGCCTCTGAACGGGGCCACCGTCTGGTACAAGTTCCCAAGCTATGTCAGCAATGAGGAGCCCCATGCCGAGGCCTGGGTGAACGGAAGCTCAGTGGCTGCTAGTCCGTTCTTCTCTGTGGAACAGCTGAAGATTGAATACAGCTTCCCCTTTCTCTTCCCACCTGGACTGTTTGCACGCTACAGTGTGCAGATTAACAGCCATGTGGTTCAGAGATCAGATGGGCGGCACCAGATATTTGCCTATCGTGGTAAAGTGCCTGTGGTAGTCAGCTACCGTCCGGCTCAGGGCAGACTGCAGTCCGAGACACTGTCCATAGCCAGCCATGCCTCCCTGCCAAATATCTGGACTGCTTGGCAAGCGATAACACCACTGGTTGAGGAGCTGAATGTCCTTCTGCAGGAGTGGCCCGGGCTCTACTACACTGTTCATGTTCTGTGTTCAAAGTGCCTCAAAAGAGGGTCACCCAACCCACACACCTTCCCAGGTAAATATGATTTCCCCTCTCTCTCTGACTCTTTGATTCTCTGTCTCTTTCTCTATCACATCCCTCTCTTTCTCTATCACATCCCTCTCTTTCTCTATCGAGTCCCTTGTCAAGCCTCCCAGAAGTAGGCACATTTTCATTGTTACACTTCTAATTTAGCAAAGATGTGTAAAGGACTTTGTAGTTTACATTGCCCCACCCTAATTTTCATTATTTTAATGACAATATTGAGGGTTATATGTGGTGAGAGCAACTGGAAGTGTAAAATTACCAGTGGTTTAGGATCATCATGGCATTATGGAAATATCTCATGGAGGGGACATCTGATACAGGTGTTTTTTATGACATACTCCTCTCCTGGGATTCATTTGAATGGATGAAAGAGAATAATGAACTGCTAATAACAACAGATTTGAGTCAGCGTCACGCCGTGGAATTACCCAACAGTAATATGGTCTGACCTATTATGAATGCGTCAAGCAATCTTTGGAGGTTTGAGTGAGAAAGTGAAAGCCGTTCTGTACACTCATTCACTGCTCTTGTGCTATAGTCAATCGAAATAGGGGTTTATTGCTGTGTTTGTGTGAGGATGACTCATTAGGTTTAAGGTCAGTCAGTCAGTGGGGGATGGAGGCTACACAAAGGCTACAGTGCCGCTGTAGGTGACATTAGCTCAGCTAAAAGAGGGAGGGAGGAACAGCTCTGTGGGGCCCAAGCCCCACCTCTGATACACAAATTGGCCTCGGAGCTGTCTGTTCTAGGCCTCTGGCTGAGTTCATGGACAAGTTCTGGTGTAGAATGGGGGTTGCCATGGCAACACAATGTGCCTTTATTTTCTTGGAATGTGACTATAGTAGATGGATCATACAGCATGAGCAAGCCCAATCTCAGCTCTTTTGTTATGATGCACAATGCCATCCAGACATCAGTAGACCAGTGTAAGCTCAAATGGCGAAATCAGTAAAGGTCTCCCTATTCATGCATTCATTGGGAAGAAGTGTAGGCCTACAGTACATTGTCTCGTTACTGCTGCTAGTATGAGATTGATTTTGTTGTGATGTCATTGTATTACCTCCTTCGAGTGCACTCTTTTGTATGAGAGTAGAGCGCCTACTCATTTTCCTGATCCTATGAATGACAGAATATCTGCCAGACTGATATCTTTCCCTTTTCTTAAATAGTGCTTTTAAATGGGCCTTTTATACTGCAGATCTTGTTTGTATCTTCTGCTGAAGCAGTCTGTAGTGCTGGAGCTATGTGCCAATCAGGATTGTTGATATTGTAAATTAGGTGTGGTCCTGAATTGAGCAGACAGCTGGGTCTTGGCTGGATGGGTAGCTACCCCAATCCCTGGCCCTCCTACCCTAATTTTATTTCTCCCTCTTTTCTTCTCTCTGTGTCAGCTCCTCACACTCTTGTTTTCACACTTCAATCCCCTCATCCACCTCTCCCTCTCTCTGGCCCATGGAGGGCTTTGGCGGTCTTTTGTGGATTAGTTCACGTCTGCGGCGTTGCTGGTTTGAATCATTAGACGTGAGACCGTGCTTTTTCAGAGCTGTTTCACTGGCATGGCTAGGCTTCCGGAGCAACCGTCTGTCTGACTGACACGGGAGCCGGGACACAGACCAGCGCCTGCTATACTAATACACTGGAGCTTAGCTAGGCACATAAACTGGCTGGTAGATCGAAGTAAGGCATTTCGCTGGTAGATCGAAGTAAGGCATTTCTCTGGCAGATAGACTAGATGTCATATACTGTAGTAGAGACCTAGGAGGAACATACGCACTGCTGTAGTTTGCCACATTTCAGAAGGCACAACATATAGGGATTAATGTTGTCCTGTAGACACCAACAGTTTATTTAACTGACTAGTAACTAGATGGTGACTGCTTCGTGCTTATGTAAATGTGTCACATTTCATTGCAAGTGTCGTTCTAATTTCTGCTAGATAGGAGTGAGAGTTACTCTACCACAAAGCTAGTCTTTCTGCTTGGGTATTTATTGAAGCAAGGCTGGAAATGATATCATGCTTGGGAGACTTTGACAAAGTGAATGGGGTGGGAGGGAAGGGAGGAGATGGTTTTGTATGCGTGGGGGGTTGAAATGTGTTGTAGGTTAGGGATTTGTAATTCAATTAATGGAACTTTAGCCCTGTGCACTGTAGCCTTCTTCTGACCAACCCCAGCTGTGCACTTTTTAATTTAGACTGGCCAATAGCTGAACTTGAACAACTTACTCAAGTAGTGACTTTGCAGGTGACTTTTGTTCAGCTGCACCTGCCTGTTTCCATGGGAATGTGCCCTCTTGTTGTGTTCACTGGAGCAACTCAATGGTCGCTATAGGTTTGCTCTCCTGTAAAAACATTGGTGATTCAACTCCTATAGAATGTTCCTTTAACCCTGCTTTGTCTCTGTGGAAATGAAAATGTTCTACCTTTTCCACAACCTGTGTTCCTCCTCCATTTAGCTGCACAGCTTTTCATATGTCCTAATATGGCCATGTTTTTGTCTGCTGCAGCTTGTTGACTCAGTGTTGGGGCTCCTCTCTTTCCGGCAGACTAAACATGGAGGACTCTTGAATATAATCTTTCTTCTGTGGAATCTAGAGAGACGACCTCCATCGCAATAATCGTTTCCTTGCATCTGTTTCGGCCTGACATCTCTGAATCAAACAAATGCATGCACTCCCCTTTTTATTCATGACCTGATCTGCCTTTATATGGCTGGAAAAGATCTCAGCAATGCAGACCAATTTCCCCCTTACACGATGCAACCCCACAAACCTTGTATTGTGTGTGTGTGTGTTTGTGTAAGTGAGAGTCTGTTTGTGCTTGTGTTGAATGCATGTGTAAAGTGACAGAGGGTGGTGAGTGAGTAATTAGTAATGTGCAGTTAATTATTTCCTCTTCCACACACATCCAGATTCATTTGTTGCCTTCTGCTGATCTGACAGATATTGACACTTGTCGTAAGCAGAAAGAATGTGATCCTTCACAGGTTATCCTTAAAATTGATGTGCCCACTCACTCCTGACCACACAAATGGTGTTTTAAAATACTGTTCAAATAGCCCTCATTTTGGTGGAACTCTTATTGACCTCTTGAGTTTTTTTGCGGGGGTACAGTACACGTTCCTGAAAATCGTCTCAAAGTGTGTTTGTGCAGACATCCAAGCTGCCGTCAGTCGACCCTGAGTGGAAGATGTGTGAGAAACCAGAGCATGATCTCTGGCTGGGCGCCCAGGGTCTGCCCTTCTCTTGTACTTTGCTGTACCTTGTGTAGCAACCTTCACCCCTGCCCAGTGCTTAAGCCTACCCTGTGAATTGTAGTACAGTAACAGCACAACAAATAAACCTACTGGCCTATATATCTGTTTGTCAACCTGTGAACTTTTAAACATGCTTGATGCAATTTACATTCCAAGCTGCTAAGTACAATAGATATATTTCAGGTGCTTACCAAGATGCCTTATCTCACAGATCATTCGTGCCCATCATACAAGTTCAAAGGAAGAGGATAGTATTTTGTGTACATCTGCTCTTTTCAAATCAAATTTGATTGGTCACATCCAAATATTTAGCGGATGTTATTGCGGATGTAGCGAAATGCTTGTCTTCCTAACTCCAACAGTGCAGTAGTATATAACAATTCCCAACAATACATACATCTCAAGTAAAACAATGGAATGAAGAAATATATAAATATTAGGACGCGCAGTGTCGGAGTGGCATTGCCTAGAATACAGTATATACATATGAAATGAGTAAAACAGTATGTAAACATTAATGTGACCAGTGATTCCATGTCTATGTACGTAGGGCATCGGCCTCTAAGGTGCAGGGTTGAGTAACCGGGTGGTAGCCGGCTAGTGACAGTGATTAAGTTCAGGGCAGGATACTGGGTGGAGGCCGGTTAGTGATGGCTATTTAACAGTCCGATGACCTTGAGATAGAAGCTGTTTTTCAGTCTCTCTGTCCCAGCTTTGATGCACCTGTACTGACCTTGCCTTCTGGATGCTAGCGGGTTGAACAGGCCGTGGCTTGGGTAATTGATGTCCTTGATGATCCTTTTGGCCTTCCTGTGACATCAGGTGCTGTATGTGTCTTGGAGGGCAGACAGTGTGCCCCTGGTGATGCGTTGGGCAGACCGCGCCACCCTCTGGAGAGCTCTGCGCTTGTGGGCCGTGCAGTTGCCATACCAGGCAGTGATACAACCCGACAGGATGCTCTCGATTTGTGCATCTGTAAAAGTTTGAGGGTCCAAGCTGAATTTCTTCAGCCTCCTAATGTTGAAGAGGCGCTATTGCGCCTTCACCACACTGTATGTGTGGGTGGACCATTTTCAGATTGTCAGTGATGTGTACATGAGGAACTTGAAGCTTTTCACCTGCTCCACTGTGGTCCCGTCCAAGTGGATGATGGCGTGCTCCCTCTGCTGTTTCCTGAAGTCAAGGATCAGCTCTTTTGTTGACGTTGAGGGAGAGGTTATTTTCCTGGCACCACTCCACCAGGGCCCTCACCTCCTCCATGTAGGCTGTCTCGTCATATTTTGGTAATCACATCTACTACTGTTGTGTCGTCTGCAAACTTGATGTTTGAGTTTGAGGCGTGCATGGCCACACAGTCATGGGTGAACGGAGTACAGGAGGGGGCTGAGCACGCACACTTGTGGGGTCTCAGTCTTGAGGATCAGCGTAGTGGAGGTGTTGTTTCCTACCTTCACCTGGGGGAGGCCCGTTAGAAAGTCCAGGACCCAGTTTCACAGGGCACAGTTTAAACCCAGGGCCCGAACTTAATGATGAGCTTGGAGGGTACTGTGGTGTTGGAAGGCTGAGCTGTAATAAACAAAGTATCTGTTGTTGAAGGACAGAGATCTAGGGAGTGGTGTCCAAAGCCGGCTTTGATTCTTAGTGTCGAAGGCGAGCCCTCCAGCACTTTCCCTCTCTGTGTGGATCCTCAAGCCCAATTTGACTCTGCAAACCCCTCTAATCCAGTTAGGGGATCTGCTCGGATCAGGCTGCTAGTGATAATGGTCATGCAGGGGACTGGCCAAGAAGGCAAAGCTGAGTTGGTTCGATTATCACAGAAACACAGTCACACAGACACACGAACAAACGCATTCATCATTTCACTTACCCTCAAGCTCCTCACAGCCTCATCCACCCATACCTTTAGGGGTATAGTAGTTACATTGAACTTTACCCAGTTTTTCCTGTATAATTGCATCGTTCTTTTGTATTCTAAAAATGAAAGACATGAGATGACTGAAAGCTCACAACTTTAGGCTGCCTGCCCAGCAATGACGGTATGAAGACATTTCAGTTCACTGGAACATTTGTTGGGACATGTTCCCACATTATTTTAATTTCATTCTGACTTTTTAGTGAATAAGAAAACTGACTTTTCACTGTGGAAGAGCTGCTAGCTGCTTGCTGAGGAATTGGATGAGTAGTGGTGAGCCGTAAGTGCCCATAGGGCTCCCTGCTTGCTAGTTATTATAGTCGCACAGGCAGTCTATCCTCTTCGTCCCAGTACGCCATGGATATACTGTATCAAGGAGGAGCATAGATCAGTCGTACAATCAAGTATTGTTTTCTCACCACATGGAGGTCAATTTAATTGGACTCCTTACATGTTATTTAGATCTGGAACATTCTTAGGCCAACATAAATTATTGCGCTTTACCTCAAGAGACAGAACTGGTGGGTGCTCCAAATATAGCCAAAGGCCTCCAAGGCTAACTTTACGAGAAAGTAAGACGAGCCACTACATTGATACCTGTCACAGGAATCACAGAGAAGATGTCTATGCGCTAGTATCGGCTAAGTTTCATTGTTTAAAAATGTAGCAAACCACCTTTTTGAAATCTTGAGCAATATGGAGCTGTCATTACCAGTAATTGAGTGCGGGGATTGGCAATGAAGTCTAAATGAGGAAAAAGTTGAAAAGATGTTTCTTGCAACTCTTCGGCTGGAACTTCTCTGTCCGTTTATGACTGTGTGTGTTTTGCCCGTTAAAACATGCCACTGGTGGAAGTGCTGGGAAATGACGCAGCTTAGACACTTTGGCCAAGGACTGACAGCAGGGTCAAGAGGAAACTCAGAGGCTGGTGATGATTGTTAACTCCGTAACAGCCAAGCACAAGGTACTCTGGAGGAATGAGATCGAATCTAACAGCCAAAGTAGAGCTGTTTTCAGGTACAGTTCAGAGACTGGAGATCTGAGAGACACAGACTAAACTACAAATGCAGTGTATTGGTTAATACCAACTTAGTAAGCTGCTGAAGGGCCTGACTTGTGGCTGTATCTAGTGGATGTGGGCCAGTCACAACTGTTGATGCAGAGAGAGAGTTATCATATTAGTGATTGTGGCAGGAAACCGTCTGGTTCTGTTATAATGGAGAGGTTCAGATGTCTTGCGCATCCCGGCTCAGGGACGAGGCTGGAAGTGAAAGTGATAGAGCTCATATTGCCCCTCTGACTGATGTGCTGCTGTGGCCTTCTGAATTGTCTGTCTGTCCAGTACAGTTAGCCTAAAGTGTTCTTCTCGGTTGTGTATGTTCGTGTGTGTCTGTGTTGGGGACGTGAATGAGCTGTTGACCTGAAAGAAGGTTAGCCTTAAGGGTGTTTTTGTTTTTAACTCTGTGGACATCACATGGGAAATGGTCTTCTGGATATCTCACATTAGATGTGACCCTCTGATGACCTGACTATACATTTAAATAGGCCTACCTATGATTGTCTTCCTGTACAGCTCATGCTGACATGGTTTTATTTTCTACCTGTGAATTCTAATTCTCGCTGTAGTCTGAGGAATTACTCCTGTCTACACCTACCTGTGCACTCTCTACCACACACTAACTACACTTAGGTGGATAAGACACCAGTGAGCTAAATTCGTTTTTCAGAGTTGCTGTGTGTTTTGAATGGTTTGGTCTGCTCTAAATGTTGTTTTCCATATCACCAGCTTGTTAAAAAAAAAAAATATTGTGCTGTATGAAATCTGTCCTCAACGCAGCCTAGTAATCTCTAAGAGAGGACGTCAAATCCTGTTATGTCACCAGTTGGCTGCCCAACTGGAGTTGTGTGCAGTAAGCCTGTCCACTGTATTATCTCTTAGACATGTGACAGACCATGGCTGTCGGGTTTGGATGGGTTCATCGCTTCTATCCTGTGGGAACACAGAGTCAATGGTCACCTAGCCTCCACCGAGTCCCCAACAACCGGCTGTTCAGGTTTTGTTGCTGCATTCATAATGTATGGGTTTTGCAAGCCTGGTTGCCAGCCCTCGTTTTGTGGTGATGATGTATATCAAACCCTTTTCAGCTATAGCTTTCCCCTTTTGCCTGCTAGCATCAGTCAAAATCCTGAATGTGTTGACCAAAGCCACCAAGGCTCAAACTTGTAGTTTCCTAGAAGGCAGCAGAGTTTTTTAAAAGTTTATTTTCTCCATTTGGCAGGCCATTGTCTGCCTTGAAAGGGAAATGGTGTCTGGAAGTAAAATTAGGGCACTCTCATTTATAGTTCTTCACAAATAGGCTTTTCTTCCGGTCAGCGCACACTCCTTTGACGTGGTCCGAGGTCTAGAGCTCATAGCAATGGTGGAAATGGGCTGTTTTGGTCACCGTCGGACAGTTCACGTCCTGGATGAAGCATGAGCACAATGCTCCTCTAGGCCAGGGATAGACCACTTTGATGGGGGTGGGAGCCATAAAAACATCTGAACTGATGATGAGGGGCTGCAGTTGCTCACGGGTTAGCCTATCCACAACCCCCCCCCCCCCCCCCCCACTGCAAGCAAAACATTTTAGTGACCTCCCCCTCTTGACAGCACAGATATTTTGGGGTTTGTTTTAGAGTTTTTTGCAATTCCACATATTTTGCCATGGGATGTAGATAAATGTTTGGTTTACAGCTCATTTCCTGCAGTTCTACACATTTTGCCGTAGGGTGGATAGAAATGTTTGCAGTTTTAAATATGATATCGAAGTCAGGCTAACAAAACCAATAGGGGCCCCCTGGCTGGTAATTGAACCATGCTAACACGGAGAATGAACCTGTCCTCAGATCAGTTCAGTTCCTGGCAGATTGCCTTGCCAGCTGCCAATTACTCAGCTCCGCCTGAGAAATGATTGGGGGGGGGGAATGTGATGATCAGGCTGTCTGTTTTAATGACCATGATAACCTAGCTATTACTGTTAGCTGCTAAATAATACAATGTTCAGCAGCATCCTGCCCCAAGGAATGGACAGCTATTTTAGGAGCCCCTCTTGTTGGTTCTACTCTGGGTTTATTTTCACCATTGGTGGACATATACAGTTGAAGTCAGACGTTTACATACACCATAGCCAAATACATTTAAACTAATTTTTCCTGACACTTAATCCTGGTAAAAATTCCCTGTCATAGTTCAGTTAGGATCCCCACTTTATTTTAAGAATGTGAAATGTCAGAATAATAGTAGAGAGTGATTTATTTCAGCTTCTATTTCTTTCATCGGATTCCCAGTAGGTCAGAAGTTTATACACTCAATTAGTATTTGGTAGCATTGCCTTTAAATTGTTTGACTTGTGTCAAACGTTTCGGGTAGCCTTCCACAAGCTTCCCACAATAAGTTGGATGAATTTTGGACCATTCCTCCTGACAGAGCTGGTGTAAAAGAGTCAGGTTTGTAAGCCTCCTTGCTCGCACACGCTTTTTCAGTTCTGCCCACAAATTATCTATGGGTTTGAGGTCAGGGCTTTGTGATGGCCACTCCAATACCTTGACTTTGTTGTCCTTAAGCCATTTTGACATAACTTTGGAAGACAGAACGCGTGTCCTTACCGAGCGGTATGATGGCTGTGTAGTCCCATGGTGTTTATACTTGCGTACTATTGTTTGTACAGATGAACGTGGTACCTTCAGGCATTTGGAAATTGCTCCCAAGGATGAACCAGACTTGTGGAGGTCTACAATTTTTTTTCTTGGCTGATTTTTTTTGTCTTGGCTGATTTTCTTTTGATATTCCCATGATGTCAAGCAAAGAGGCATGGAGTTTGAAGGTACATCCACAGGTACACCTCCCAATTGACTCAAATGATGTCAATTAGCCTATCAGATGCTTCTAAAGCCATGACATAATTTTCTGCAATTTTCCAAGCTGTGTAAAGGCACAGTCAACTTGGTGTATCAAAACTTCTGACCCACTGGAATTGTGATGCAGTGAATTATAAGTTAAATAATCTGTCTGTAAACAATTGTTGGAAAGATTACCTGTGTCATGCACAAAGTAGATGTCTTAACCGACTCACCAAATCTATAGTTAGTTAACAAGAAATTTGTGGACCTAACCCCAACCTATGTAAACTTCCAACTTCAACTGTATCTGGTTCTCTCATGTTGTGATATTACCGTGTAATTTAATGTATCCATGCTCAAGCTGATTTTTAACAGGATACTGGATGTGTCCATTTTCAGTGTTTTGATAAGGGCTACATTTGAATGTGACAGATTTTATGAAAGACATTTACACGTAGGACATTTTTTTATTTTGCTCGAGTGGACAATAATTGCAAGAATTTTGCTGTAGGGAATTTGTTTTTGTTTTGTCTGTCTCTCCTGCTCTCTCTCCCATTTCCCTGGGGCAGACTGAGGCATATTTGCCTGTCACATCACATGGTGTATTTTCCTGCGCTATACAGTCGCCAGGTGTTACCATTAAACCCATATTTAGTCATTTTCTTGTTTGCGTATATGACCTTGCTACAACAACCCAATATACAGCACACACTGTTTTAAAACGGATATCCGTTTAATATGCATTACTCTATATTAGCGTTCCTTTAGCTAAGCCCAAGGATTGTCTCATTCAAAATGAACATGATTGTGATTTAGGGCCTTAGCCCTAAATCCCCACCAGCCAGGCCCATCAGTGTGAGTGGGCTGATAATGTGATTGGACAGCTTCACTGTCAAAGGAAGAGGAGGGCAGTGGGGCCGGGGCTATTTTTGACTGCTGTGCTGCATCAGGGTGATCATCTCATTATGCACCAGATGTTAACATCTGTCCCTGCAGCACGCACACACACACGTTCGCTCGGGCATGCACACACCACTGTCCGAACAGATGAGCAGCAGCTGTCTCTGTGCGCACAATTATACAGGGGAGAATATACTGGTCTGCTAGTAGTTATTCCATATCCTGCCCTGGTTATAAGAGCCTGTCTGCACTATGCTGCTACCCTGGCTATGATGGGAGCCTGTCTACACTATGCTGCTACCCTGGCCATGATTGGAGCCTGTCTGCACTATGCTGCTACCCTGGCCATGATGGGAGCCTGTCTACACTATGCTGCTACCCTGGCTATGATGGGAGCCTGTCTGCACTATGCTTCTACCCTGGCCATGATGGGAGCCTGTCTGCACTATGCTGCTACCCTGGCTATGATGGGAGCCTGTCTGCACTATGCTGCTACCCTGGCCATGATGGGAGCCTGTCTACACTATGCTGCTACCCTGGCTATGATAGTGCAGACAGGCTCTTATGTTACTGCCTCCTCTCTCTTTAGTGCAGATGTGTTAATGTGCAGGATAATGCTGCCGTGATTAAAATCTCTTCTCTGCCTGCCAGGATTAAGCTCCACTTTAACCACAGCCATCTTAAACACAGAAGTGCTGCTGGCTGGTTCTCCCGTCTTCACCTCTTCATCCTAAAGGACCCCAGAAGGCTGCCTTTGACACTGCCAGATTCTCGTCTGGCCTACTTGCTGTTTGCCAGGCAGGCCCAACTCAGTCTCCAAGGCAACCCACTGTGGAATGGCCAGAATGGGTTATTTTTGTGCCATCTCCTCTGGCAGAGAAGTAGGGCACACATTCCTCAGGCTGTGGGCCTGTCCGTGTCAGGAGGCAGGAGCCACTCGCTGTTCAAAAGGGATTAGTCTAATTTAACATGTTTGAGAGACTGGTCACGATATCTTCCTGTCTCTTTGTTAAGCTGCCTCTAAGATAGAGGGAGATAGATTGGAGACATGACTGTCTGTGTAACCCCGACTCTTATCAGACTAGTCAGCAAAGTGTTTCTACATTTGTGTCTAGTGTTTGATTTACCCCACATCTTGTTCTATAGTGGACTGCGGTGCTTTAAATAACTGATAGGAGCAACTATTTTATGATTTGGTCAATATTTCCCTCCTTTTGGATTTATGGAGTTTGTTAGAACTAGACTAGAATGCCAAGCAGCAAACTCTGATGTGTAATTATCCTCCCCCCAATTTCTGGCAATGTGCATTGTTCATAAACAGTCAGTTACCTCATCAGACAAATGATGATCTCATCGAGGTGGTGGTCCAAATTGATGCAGCAACTTAAACTGGAACACTTACATTTGCTGGCCAAGGAAACCAACTTCAACACTCAAAGCCAATCAAATTCCAGGCTTTCTTTGTTGTGGAGACTGAGTTAGGTCTTGGCAGAGGCTACCAAGACCAAAGTTTATGCTCCACACCAAACGTCCCAGACAGGCTAGTAACAACAGAACGTTAAGTGATTTAAAACCCTTGTTATGCAGTACGTGTAAGGTAATGACTGACCCTGGTGATCAAAATGTGTGTTAAAGTGGAAAGAATGTGGTTTTCATTGGGACATTTTAAATGGCGTTCTGTTTGGGCCTCATCCTGGGCCTTCTCAACTGCACAGCACAGACTGGGCAGAGCAGACAGCTGCCTATGTGGAAATCTCATTCGCACCCAGCCCTAACTCAAACGCATCTGACCACCAGACGGCTGCTAGACTCTGTGTGTGTTTGGGTGTCATGGAAAACTGAATTTTGTGTGTGTGTGTGTGTGTGTGTGTTTGGGTATATTTAGCACTGCTATATGTCGGTCTATGTCAGTGAGACAGAGTGAGTTGTCTCTGGCCATGTTTGTTGATCATGACCAGCTGCTTCATGTGACGTGCTTGGCCTGACTGTTGTTTTAACACACTGTGGTGCTAATCCTCTGACTGAGCTGTTGGCCTCTGGATCTGAACTCAGAGCAGCTGCCTTTGCCCTATGTCTACCACTGATCCACTGCTCTCTCTCTGCCTGCCCTGGGCACTACCGCTTGGTCTGACGCTGCACAGGTGGCAACCGGAGCGCTGTGTCTACTGTCCAAGATGTCTGATCTGTTTACTAGAAACTCAAAAGGTCAGAGTATGCCAGTACTCTGGCATCCAAACATCATGAGTTCCTGACTGTACGAGCCACACTGTCTTTACTCAGGAGGAACCTGAACTGATCGGACTATGTACAGGCAACCTGAGCTCTCTTTCCCTGTGCTAGTGTAGATTTCCGTCACTGTTCTCTGTGAGGGGTCAAATGGTAGGCTGCTGATGAGGGACATATAGTTGAAGTCGGAAGTTTACATACATTCCTGGCATTTAATCCTAGTAAAAGTCCCTGTCTTAGGTTAGTTAGGATCACCACTTTACTTTAAGAATGTGAAATGTCAGAATGATAGTAGAGTTATTTATTTCAGCTTTTATCTTTCATCACATTCCCAGTGGGTCAGACGTTTACATACACTCAATTAGTATTTGGTAGCATTGCCTTTAAATTGTTTCACTTGGGTCAAACGTTTCAGGTAGCCTTCCACAAGCTTCCCACAATAAGTTGGGTGAATTGTGGCCCATTCCTCCTGACAAAGCTGGTGTAACTGAGTCAGGTTTGTAGGCCTCCTTGCTCGCACACACTTTTTCAGTTCTGGCCACACATTTTCTATGGGATTGAGGTCAGGGCTTTTTGATGGCCACTCCAATACCTTGACTTTGTTGTCCTTAAGCCATTTTGCCACAACTTTGGAAGTATGCTTGGGGTCAATGGAAGAGCCATTTGTGACCAAACTTGAACTTCCTGACTGATGTCTTGAGATGTTGCTGCAATATGTCCACAATATTTTCCTCCCCCATGATTCTATCTATTTTGTGAAGTGCACCAGTCCCTCCTGCAGCAAAGCACCCCCACAACGTGATGCTGCCACCCCCCGTGCATCAAGGTTGGGATGGTGTTCTTCGGCTTGCAAGCCTCTCCATTTTTCCTCCAAACCTAACGATGGTCATTATGGCCAAACGGTACTATTTTTGTTTCATCAGACCAAAGGACATTTCTCCAAAAAGTACGATCTTTGTCCCCATGTGCAGTTGCAAACTGTCTGGCTTTTTTATGGCGGTTTTAGAGCAGTGGCTTCTTCCTTGCTGAGCGGCCTTTCGGGGCATGTCGATATAGGACTAATTTTACTGTGGATATTGATACTTTTGTACCTGTTTCCTCCAGCATCTTCACAAGGTCCTTTGCTGTTGTTCTGGGATTGATTTGCACTTTTCGCACCAAAGTGCGTTCATCTCTAGGAGACAGAACGCGTCTCCTTCCTGAGCGGTATGACGGCTGCGTGGTCCCATGGTGTTTATATTTGCGTACTACTGTTTGTACAGATGAACATAGTACCTTCAGGCGTTTGGAAATTGCTCCCAAGGATGAACCAGACTTGTGGAAGTCTACAACTTCTTGGCTGATTTCTTTTGATTTTCCCCCGATGTCAAGCAAAGAGGCACTGAGTTTGAAGGTAGGCCTTGAAATACATCCACAGGTATACCTCCAATTGACTCAAATTATGTCAATTAGCCTGACAGAAGCTTCTAAAGCCATGACATAATTTTCTGGAATTTTCCAAGCTGTGTAAAGGCACAGTCAACTTGGTGTATGTAAACTTCTGACCCACTGGAATTGTGATGCAGTGAATTATAAGTGAAATAATCGGTCTGTAAACAATTGTTGGAAAAATTACTTGTCATGCACAAAGTAGATGTCCTTGTGGACATCTACTTGTGGAGTGGTTGAAAAACAAAACAAGTTTTAATGACTCCAACCTAAGTGTATGTAAACTTCCGACTTCAACTATTTGTGTGCCAGTTGAACTGTAGGACAGAGGACACTCCAGCTGAAGAAAGGAAATCTTCTGAACTAATTTGAGGTTGTTGAGAGGCTCGTCTTCTGTCATGATAAATCACACTGAAAATACCACAATTATTTAGGCCTACATTTACATTTACATTTAAGTCATTTAGCAGACGCTCTTATCCAGAGCGACTTACAAACTGGTGCTTTCACCTTATGACATCCAGTGGAACAGCCACTTTACAATAGTGCATCTAGGTCTTTTAAGGGGGGAGGGGGAGAGGGATTACTTTATCCTATCCTAGGTATTCCTTAAAGAGGTGGGGTTTCAGGTGTCTCCGGAAGGTGGTGATTGACTCCGCTGTCCTGGCGTCGTGAGGGAGTTTGTTCCACCATTGGGGGGCCAGAGCAGCGAACAGTTTTGACTGGGCTGAGCGGGAACTGTACTTCCTCAGTGGTAGGGAGGCGAGCAGGCCAGAGGTGGATGAACGCAGTGCCCTTGTTTGGGTGTAGGGCCTGATCAGAGCCTGGAGGTAGTGAGGTGCCGTTCCCCTCACAGCTCCGTAGGCAAGCACCATGGTCTTGTAGCGGATGCGAGCTTCAACTGGAAGCCAGTGGAGAGAGCGGAGGAGCGGGGTGACGTGAGAGAACTTGGGAAGGCCTGGTGGGGATTGCCTCTGAAAATATGTCTCTCCTCATGATCAGTGTTGGCTAACTGTGAGCTGAATTTAGACAGAAAATAGAAAATTGTTTGAGCAACTATATTCCAGTCACACATACGGTACAGTTGTTTTTGTCCCATGAACACTTAAGGTACATACCTGGGGAGCTGGAAATACTTGACCCAAATTTGACTGTAAAAAGTTTGACAGAAGCATGTTTCTGCTTGGATGCGCTGGTGAAAACGTAATGGTATGTCAGGACTGGATAGTTATAATAGGATATTATTACAACACAAACATTACAGTAGTAGCTTTGCCATTATCTCAGCTTTGTGTTTGTGGGTCGTAGTTCAAATACAGTAGGTTTAAACACATCAGCTATTGTGTTGGGAGGTCTGACTCATTTCTGTAAAATCATATAAAATCAATTACCCTGGTTAGTCGAGGTTAAGGTAATATGTACAGTACATGTAGGTAGAGTTATTAAAGTGACTATGCATAGATAATAACAGAGTAGCAGCAGTGTAAAAGGAGGGGGCAATGCAAATAGTATGTGTAGACATTTGATTAGATGATCAGGAGTCATGGCTTTGGGGTAGAAGTTGTCAAGTAGCCTTTTGGACCTAGACTGCGGTACCACTGTTGTGTCACCTGCAAAACGTAATGATGGTGTTGGAGTCCTGCCTGGCCATGAAGTCATGAGTGAACAAGGAGTACAGGAGGGGACTGAGCACAGACACCTGAGGGGCCCCCGTGTTGAGGATCAGCGTGGCGGTTGTGTTACCTACCCTTACCACCTGGGGGCGGCCCGTCAGGAAGTCCAGGATCCAGTTGCAGAGGGAGGTGTTTAGTCCCAGGGTCCTTAGCTTAGTGATGAGCTTTGAGGGCACTATGGTGTTGAATGCTAAGCAACTAATAGCATTCTCACATAGGTGTTCCTTTTGTCCAGGTGGGAAAGGGCAGTGTGGAGTGCAATCAAGATTGCGTCAACTGTGGATCTGTTGGAGCGGTATGCAAATTGGAGTGGATCTAGGGTTTCTGGGATAATGGTGTTGATATGAGCCATGACCAGCCTTTCAAAGCACTTCATGGCTACAGATGTGAGTGCTATGGGTCGGTAGTCATTTAGGCAGGTTACCTTCGTGTTCTTGGGCACAGGGACTATGGTGGTCTGCTTGAAACATGTTGGTATTACAGACTCGGACAGGGAGAGGTTGAAAATGTCAGTGAAGATATTTGCCAGTAGTAGGTGAGCGCATGCTCGGAGTACTCATTCTGGTAATCCATCTGGCACTGCGGCCTTGTGAATGTTGACCTGTTTTAAAGGTCTTATTCACACCGGCTACAGCGAGCGTGATTACACAGTTGTCTGGAACAGCTGATGCTTTCATGCATGTTTGTGTTACTTGCCTTGAAGCGAGCGTAGAAGTAATTTAGCTCCTCTGGTAGGCTCGTGTCACTGGGCAGCTCGCGGCTGTGCTTCCCTTTGTAGTCTGTAATAGTTTGCAAGCCCTTCCTCATCCGACGAGCACCGGAGCCAGTGTAGTACTGTATTGACGCTTTGCCTGTTGGATGGTTTTTCGGAGGGCATAGCGGGATTTCTTAAGTTTCCGGGTTAGAGTCCCGCTCCTTTAAAGCGGCAGCTCTACCTTTTAGTTCAGTGTGGATGTTGCCTGTAATCCGTGGCTTCTGATTGAAGTATGTGCGTACAGTCACTGTGGGAACGACGTCATCGATGCTCTTATTGTTGAAGCCAATGACTGGTATAGTGTACTCCTCATTGCCATCAGGAGAATCCCGTAACATATTCCAGTCTGTGCTAACAAAACAGTCCTGTAGCTTAGCATCTGCTTCATATGACCATTTTTTAAATTGATCTAGTCACTGGTGCTTCCTGCTTTAGTTTTTGCTTGTAAGCAGGAATTGGGAGGATAGAATTATGGTCAGATTTTACAAATGGAGGGTGAGAGAGAGCTTTGTACATGTCTCTGTGTGTGGAGTAAAGGTGTTTTTCCCGACTGGTTGCAATGGTACCATGCTGGTAGAAATGAGGCGAAACAGATTTAAGTTTCCCTGCATTAAAGTCCCCGGCCTCTAGGATCACCACCTCTGGATGAGCATTTTCTTGTTTGCTTATGGCAGAATACAGCTCATTGAGTGCGGTCTTAGTGCCAGCATCGGTTTGTGGTGGTAAATAGACAGCTACGAAGAATATAATGAAAACGTCTTGGTAAATAGTGTGGTCTACAGCTTATCATGAGATACTCTACCTCAGGCGAGCAAAACCTTGAGACTTCCTTAAATTTCATGCACCAGCTGTTGTTTACAAATATGCATAGACTGCCACCCCTTTGTCATACCAGAGGCGGCTGTTCAATCCTGCCGAAACAGTATACAACCCGACAGCTGTATGTTATGTATGTTATTCATGTCGTATTCATCTGTATGTTATTCATGTTGACTAATAGGATTGATGGTAAAGGCAGATTACCCTCTCGCCATCGGATCCTTACGGAACCCAGACCCTGATATCTGTGTCTTTCTCCTGTGAATGACGGGGATGAGGGCCTTTTCAGGTGTCTGGAGTAAATCTTTCGTGTCAGACTCGTTGAAGGAAAAAATATATATATCTTCCAGTATGGGATGAGTAATCGCAGTCCTGATGTCTAGAAGCTCTTTTCGGTTATAAGAGACGGTGGCAGAAACATTATGTACAAAATAAGTTACAAATAACGTGAAAAAACATTCAAAGTTGGTTAGGGGAGCGTAAAATGGCAGCCATCTCCTCCAGTGCCTTTCTCAGATAAACCATATGTTTTTTAAGTTACACGTGACGTGGCGAATTCAGTGTGTAGGTTGATTCCCTGTCCGATTATTCTGTCTGTGTCAACAGAACTGCAGTCAGTCCCGTGTGACTAATTAGAGCACGGGAGCTGTTGGAAATCCTCCTCTGGTGTGTGTGCATGCTAATGATGGTGAGTGTGGATACAGCGGCGGGGGTTCCAGGAACTCTCACACACAGCCCCTCCCAGTTGTAGTGCCATTGTGTCCACACAGCCCCCCCCCCCCCCCCCCCACCCCAACAGGACTAAAGCTGCAGGGGTGTAAGCTTGTAAACAGCCACTGCCCTCCTTTGTCCCCCTGCCTCAGAGAGGCTGGTGCTTCCTCCCTGTTTCAATCCACTTGAGTCTCAGCGGTATCTTTGTGTGCACAACACACACACACACACAGACATTAGTTATACATCTCTAGAAGGCTAGACCTGTGAGGCATGTTGTTTTGTGAAAGGGGTGGGCAGTGGCAGGCTGTAGGCTGATAGGAGGTTGGTAGTGTTGTTCTGTTACCCTTTGTGTGGATATGCTCCGAGAGCATAATAATGTAATGCTGCAGTAGACGGGTGGGGCTGGGACATGTGTAGATGCTAATCACGAGGACCATCATCCTTGGGGTTGGGGATTAAACTGTGGAATTGGTTTCTAAAACCCCTTTTCTGTGACCTAAGCTGATTTCTAGTATTGAAAACAAATATGATCTTTTGTGCTTGTCCAATCCCCCCTCTGCCCTGTTTACCCCTAAAGGTGATTATGAATATGGCTATGACATGCTCGCAGTGTTGTGTGTGTTCTTCTGTTTGGTATTTATTCCATGGCGGTTGTGTTAGCTCTTAATAGGCCAATGAGGGAAGAGGAGTTCTCCTCTTTACCCTTCATTAATATGGAGTAACCTAATGTAGCAGGCGTAACATAAATGCCTGAGCCGGGTCGTCAGAACCCGGGTTTTCAGGCTTTACCTCTATTCTCCTTTCCCCCTGAACTGGGTGCTTCCAGTTTCTACCGACCCCCTGAGGGTGAGTGTGGATACTGGGCAGAAGGCAGCTAGCTGCCCGCCCTGTTTGCTTTAGGCCTGACCTGGGCACACTGCTAGCTTTGTCACGGCATTGGCTGTTACTCAGTCCGCCAGGGAAAGTCGCCTCTTCTCGGTGGCGTTGCCTTTGTTTCTGTTAGAACAGCTGTGAAGAACTCTGGCTTTTTATCGATCTCCTCAAACCCCAGTGTGAGTTCTCACCTACCAGTGTGGAGCGTGGCAGATGTGGAAAGAGGGAGGAACCCCTCCTTTCTGTTGTATAATGAATGATGTCACCTGATGAGTAAGAGGAAATTAGTGTGTAAGAAGACGATGATTGAAGCTTGGGGAAATGTTGATGTGGTGACAGAATGGAGGAGGGACAAGGCCTGTAAAATCAGTCTTGATTGGATGCTGAGGGTCATTCCCTTTGCGGGGGATGGGGGCTGACTACAAGTTGACCCATTTGATCTTCCTACAGAAACATTGTGTACAGAGAAAGATGTATGAACGAGAAAGTAATTGAGTCCGACACCCTCCGAAACCAGGCCCTTTCATGTGTTCATATGCCCCTCCTCCACCCCTCTGAGTGTGTGTGTGTTGTTATCGATCATTGTCAATAGCCTTCTTTGAAATGAACCCCCTTCTACGACCCCGCCAACCCCTCTTCGCCCCTCTCCCTCTCTTTCCAATGATGCCCAAAGCCGGGAAAAAAAGGGGAAGTGGAAGCGAAGGACTGAGTCCATTGTGAAAAGACCAGACGTGGACATTCTCAGCTAGACTCCTCCTGTGTTTTTCCAAACACATCCAGCATCCTACTGGGACATTCTTGGAAACAGGAAAATATATAAATATATATTTTTTATTTTCTTCTAGCAAGCCTGGAGAAATAGCAGTTTTCCTTTTATGGTGGTAGAGTTCAGTGGAGAGAAAAAGAGCAGAAATGGACAGCCTGGCAGAAGATCAAGCCTAGCAGAGCAGAGCAGGGCAGCAGCACAGGAATGTACATGCTCATTATCCTACCTGCTTGCTGATGCAATTGTGAGGAGGGGGGAGTGGAGGTGAATAGCACATTCCTAGTCCTTGATGTCAGGGCCAACAGAGTCCTCTGTCCATCTGCACACTGTATAACTAGCCTTCACCCAGTGAGCAGTGAAGGAGGTGAGACTGGAGTGAGCGTTTCTTTTACTGTCCTCTGTCTGACTCTCTGACCCAGATGAGGGGAGCGGCAGAGATGACTAACTGGCTGTGTGATTCAGCACGTATGCTTCCTGTAACAGACTCCCCACTGTTTCCACACAGAGAGATCTGGTGCCGGCAACATTCTCAGGAATGAACCACTAATACATCACATGTCAGGACGTCCTGTATATAGCAACACTGTGATGTTATACATTCCGACTGTATTGCAGTGAACAGCAGCACTACAAGCACAATACTGTAAAAATCACACCTTTTTATTCCAGTCTGTCTGTCTCCGGTGCTAAACGACTCCAGCATGCTAGTTGGACCCCCTGCTTTGTTCTGATGAGAAGAGAAAATCAATGGGTTAAGTGCTGCTAAGGACAGGCTATTAGATAGGCTACTGCCTTACACACCCAGAGGGAAGAACAGGCATTGAGATGAATCCTATACATTGTGTTGAGTGTAGGGAAGAAAATCTGTGTGAACTAAATTGTTTCAGGACTAAGACACGCTGAGAAATGAACAGTGCTTGAAATGATCAGACATACCAAAGACCAGAGCAAATATCAACCATGGTAACAAACTATATATTTTTTGCCATATCCTTGGTAACAAAACAAAAAAACATTGCCTTTTGGATAGGGTTGCTATGGAGGTTTTAGTTTTACAGCATGGTGACAGTCATGGTCACACAGACACAGCCTCGGAGACCGTACTGGAGCTGAACAGTGTTGATCCAGCAGGTCATGACGATATGAGGTACAGATAGTAAAACCAGGTCAATCTTTTTCTGTAGCAGATAAGCCCAGATCAGACCCTGCCGGTGATGGGGCAGTACAATATTAGTGAGCTATCTAGGCAGTCTAACAAAGACAAACAAGAGGGGTGCATCATTATTTAACCAAGGAAAAGGATCATCGGGCCTAATCCATTCTTACAGCTAAACCATTCAAATCATGTGAGCTCTGAGCATGGTACACGTCAGTGAGTATAAATTATTCTGTCAAAGTAGCATGCAACATCTCCTCCCCCACCCTAACATATTAATTGGGGTTGCCTTTATATTACACAACAGAGATTTTATAATAAAACCATTAATGATAGAGAATGTAGTGTTAGTATTACTGATGTTATTTAACCACTGTTTGTCTCATGGACTTCCAAGCACTATGTGAGTACATTATCCAGTTGGCTATAGTAGCAGTGCGTGGTCAGGCTGTCTGTGTACAGACAGAGCATGTACTAAACCCACTCACTGTCTGATGGGTGTAGTCTCGTGCTGCACTGCATTACTGTCAGAGGCAGCCAGCCAGGCAGGATGACCGTAATCTTATTCTGTGACGGATGATGTAACAACTCATTGTTTCTGCCCGCCTCAATCGGACCGATACCCCGCCATCATCACAAACAGACCTACGCACAGCATCCCAACATGCCCTGTCAGCGAACTGGCTGGCAGTGTTTGGAGGAACCCTGGCTGTGTCACACAGTACTTCTTTTATAGAACCATTAAGGATGCAGCAGAGAATGAAGGAGACTTGGGATGTTTGTTTTGACCTTTTTAGCTGCCTTTCTGATTCTGTTCGTGCTGCACCTGCTCTGTTTCCTGCTATTGTGTCTGAAAACGGAAAGAAGAGGTCTTTCAAAAATGTTCTGCATAGATCCCTCCACTCAAACCAACTAAGGCTTTAAGGGTAATAATTAAGGTTTAGTTTTCTAGAAGATGACGAGTAAATCGACTATCCTGGATAGAGAATGAAGTTCAGGCATGTTTTTCTGGACATTCGCGATCACACAACACAGTGGTTAAAAGGCCTGCAGATGGCGTGTTAGTGAGGCAAATGGGGCGTTTTTTGTTTTCCCCATAATTAGAAGGCCATAACATGTGACGTACAGCCTGTTCTGTGCTGATAGTCAGGAAATGGCCTTGGTTACAGAACATGTGGTGATAAACACCCATGCACGTTCACATGCAGGCGCATATTCAAACACACGCAGGCATCCACGCACAAGCTCTTTCTCTCACCAACACACATTCCCCAGCAAACTGCCAGTACCTTGTGATTTTGCTGACGAGGACACACCCTTTGAATATGAGGGGATCTGCAGCTATTAAACAAAGCCTGTTGGAGCCCTCCACTCCACAGAGGTCTCAAGGGAAATGAACATGCAGTTATTTTTCTCTGTAGCAGGCTCTGGCAATCAGTGGTAATGCAGTGAAATTGCCATCTAGTGGACAAATAGAGAACTATTTTGTTACAGCTCAAATCTTGGCAAAACATTGATTTTGGATCCTGTAGAAAATCCACTATATCCTGATATCATTGGATAAATAATCTCTGTCAGTTGGATAATTTGAGTATTAAATTTAAAGTAACTCTCCCCATGTCTTGCTCTTTCTTAGGTGAGCTTCTAAGCCAGCCGCGCCCTGAGGGGCTGACTGAGATAATCTGCCCAAAGAATGGTTTGGAGCGGGTTGACGTGGCGCTAGTTTACCCACCTACGCCCACTGTGGTCAGCCCCTGTCTCAAATGAGCCACGCGGCCTGGCCTCTACTGTCCTGTCTGACTGTACCCTCACGCCCGACTCTCTAGCCAACACCTGCTGCACACCTGAGTCTGAACCCCACAACCCAGCTCTCCCTCTGAATCCCCTCAACCCACCCAGGCAGCAGCCAGACTGGACACACAGCCATGCAAGGTCACAGAGATATGCACCGTCAGCTGGATGCAGTAGAGCTGATAACTGTAAGTATCTTCCAGAAAGGGTCATAGGTTGGTAACTAGAGGGTTCGATGCTTAGAAGCTTCTATATACTGTGTAAATGGATCGACATCTAACCTGTAATTGAATATACCTGATCAAATTGATGATAGTGAAGCTGTACTACAAATGACAAAGTATATAAGTAAGAGTATGTTATATTCTTTGTATTTTTTTTATTCGCAGGTTATCCAACTGTTCTTACACTGCCTCGCTATGATGACAAAGGCCATATTACAGGACTTTGGCTGAAAGCAAACCTTCACCGTGGTCGTTTTTAAGACCCCATCAGCAAGCAGTGTCTTTTCCAACTCTCTTACTCCACACTGCCCTCCAGATCTATGACAACCCTCTGCCTATAACCTAACCAAGACGAAACACAGGAAATCCACCGTATCAATTAAACAATCGAGAGATGAGTGGGCAAAGACTTGGACGGATTTCTCTCTTTACAACTTAGTGGCGTCATGAAATGTTGGAAACCTCTTGGCTGGACTGCTACCCCATTCTAATGTCCCGTAATGCTCATTTTTTAATGCTCATTTTCCACGTGTCCACGTGTAAAGGCTGTGATTTGAAGAACATAGAAAAGAGAACTGACTGAACCTCCTACTTACTATATCAATCTATGACTGACAGTTGTGGGGTCTATCTGCCTGTCTGTTTCTATGTCTGTAAACCAAATACAGCCTTGTATACAGCCTTGTATAGCCAAACACATGAACACCACCTACTCTTAAAGAACACAACACACGCTACCCATGTACGGACCTTAGCCTTTGCTTTAGCTTGCAAAGGGGCAGATGTATCATATGAAGTAAATGCAGGAAGGACATATTATGTGAGGTCAGTGGACTGTGTTTATGCCAAGGAAATCCCACTTCAGCTGTACTTGTTTCTTTGTGGCATATCCTGACTATGGTGTGATGTATTTGTGATTTGCCGTTTCAGCTTTCGCAAGAAAAGTACTCAGTTTCACTTTAGACTTGTTCAAAAATGATCATTGTATGTAAATAAAAGATGATCATGTTCTCGAAAGGAAACAGAAAAAGATGTCTGAAGTCTTCACAGCACCTCCTTTGGTCGTGTTGGAATAGAGGAATTTATTTCAAGATGGTCTTCACTGGTATGGGGGAGATACTGCAATATGTTTAAAACATACAAGAAAAAAGTTTATAACTTTTGTATATAATATCTTTATTTTTGTATATTGACTTAAGTTGTCACCACCCTCTTTCAACATTATTTGCAGTGCAACGTTGTGCATGGTCTCACTTAGCCATTGTGAGAGTGTAGACTACGCACACTTTTATAAGTAGCAAGTCAAACTGTCTCACAGCACAACGTAAAAAGCACCAAATACAAAATAAACCAACTACTGGTTTAAATATGACCACGTTGTCTTTTTCATTTGTCTTTCTCTACACACTAATACTGATTCTACATCTTTATGGGAAAGATACTTTGATATTGGTCGCTGTGTTTAAATGACTTTACATAGAGTAATGACTGATGGCAGCAAACTGACTCCCAGTCCAGGCCAGAACGCAAGGATATTACACCGATTTAGATAGACTAGAGTCAAAAAAAAAAAAAAGACCTGCCATTTTTTTACCTCCTAATCTATAATCTAGATTAGATCTACTTACGAGAGGGCACCTCCACTGCAGACTGATCAGGTCAGAGATCAATAATGTTCGAGCCAGGGCAACAAGAGAAGAGGGGGTGAGATACAGGATATTGTGCTGCTAAGGTGAGGTATTCCACACAACATATGCGCTGAAATCATATAGGTGATCGACACAGTCTAGAATCAAGGGGAAAAATATAACATGCTGCATAGACCATATATTTTAAAAATCTGAATTTCACAGACTAGTTCACAGCACTTTCTGATGAAAAGGAGCTCTCTTGTAGATCAGTTACTTATGTCACAGTTGGTCCAATGTTGACTATTTGCCACGGTAGCAGCACCACAAAATCAGAGACTCCTACAAGAAATTGAATGATTAGCCCCTCTAGTGATAAAACAGACCTCAGCAGCACACCTAATCATTTGAGGTGGAGATGAGAGGTCCCAAAAACTCAGTGGTGGAAAAGGTACCCAATTGTCATACTTGAGTAAAAGTAAAGATTCTTTAATAGAAAATTACTTGAGTAGAAGTCACCCAGTAAAATACTACTAGTAAAAGTCTAAATAATTTCAAATTCCTTAAATTAAGCAAACCAGACAGCACAATGTTCTAGTTTTTTTTAACAGAAATCCAGGGGCACACTCCAACATCATGAAGCACTTGTATTTAGCAAGTCCACCAGATCAGAGGCATGTTCTCTTGATAAGTGCATTAATTGTACCATTTTCCTGCTAAGCATTTTTATTTGAACCTTTATTTAACTAGGCAAGTCAGTTAAGAACAAATTCTTATTTACAATGACGGCCTACCCCAGCCAAACTCAAAACAATGCTGAGCCAATTGTGCACCACCCTATGGGACTCCCAATCACAGCCAGATGTGATACAGCTTGGATTTGAACCAGGAACTGTAGTGGCACCTCTTGCAGTGGGATGTAGTGCCTTAGACCACTGCACCACTCGGGAACCTCAGCATTCAAAACTTTTGAGTGTCAGGGAAAATGTATGGAGTAAAAAGTACATTATTTTCTTTAGGAATGTAGTGGATTAAAAGTAAAAGTTCTCAAAAATATAAATAGTAAAGTAAAGTACAGATACCCCCAAAAAACTACTAAAATAGTACTTTGAAGTAGTTTTACTTAAGTACTTTACACCACTGCAAAAAAAACTCCAGTACAAGAACATGAGCTTATATTAAATACATATAAAGGAAGTTAGAGAAATGTGTGGTTTATGAAAAACAGGGCATGTTGTCCCCCACGAATGATGCAGCCTCCCACCTTATAGCCCCCGCCTTGTACCAATCAGTGGGATTTAGTAAATGCCAGATCTCTATGGCAAGATGCATCATTCACCCAAGTTTCGTCAAAATCCAGCTAGTGCTGTCTGAGATATCACATGTGACTAACATACAAACGTACTAAAGAACAGGAGACAGATGCACAGTTACCTCCCCAATGTCATTGTGGGGGTTAATCATTGAATTACTTACAGTATATGATCCCATCTAAATACTAGACTATTGGTCCCATCAGGCCTTTATGCTTATATTGATTTAGACAGGGGTCCTGAACTGCTTTGACTGAAAAACAGAAACCAAAATATATATTTTTAAAGGCAACAGTAAATCTGTCGTCCCCCCACGAATGATGCAGCGCCCCCCTTGGGCCAATCAGTGTAATTGTCTAAGTGATGGATCCCCTTGGCAGTGTCATCAAAATCGGGCCAGTGGTGTTTGATATATCACATGGGATAGCTAGACTTGTATCCCTGAGAATGTGTGCCAAATTTCAGCATTCTGAGTCAAACAGATCAAGCGATATTAACATGTGCCCATTATAGCGCCACTGTGTGGTCTTTCATGTACTGAGTCTTGACAGTGTTTACAAGATGCGTACCAATTTGTTTGACAATACGAATATCCTTGACTGATTTATATGCATTTATGTGCCAGACCACGCCAACTGGAATGTTTATTGGTCAATATGTTGTTTTAGGGACTAGTCTGTAAAATATTGCGTTGAGAGATATTTGTCCATAGATGCCACATAATCAAGTTTAGTGCAGATCGATTATTTGGTGCCAGAAGAGTAGCGTTTAAGTGTTTTTTACAAAATAAAAATCCACCATGGCGGACCTTATGGCTCACTGAGGCAAATGTGTTCCTTGTGAGGAGAGGGGGCTATGTATTGACTTTAGGTCAAACGGGGTGAGGGGCGTGACCTTTCAAATCATTTTAAATATCTTATTATAGTACCACCAGCTGGCCAATCAGTGTATTTTAGTAAATGCTGGATCTCTATGGCAAGACCCATCATTCACCCAAGTTTCGTCAAAATCTGGCCAGTGCAGTCTGAGATATCATGTGTGACTAGTGTACAAACGCACTAACGGACGGAGACAGATGCACAGTCCCCTCCCCGATTTAATCGTGGGAGACAATAATATGTCTCTGTTGATGGTGGTACTGTACTTGAAATAATCAGAGAACATCATTTTCCTGCTCTTTGAGCCCATCTAGCCAGGGGGCGACTTAGTGATTTGGAGGGCTCAGGCAGAGGATTGAATTTAACTATAATAATGTATTACCTTTTAATGTGCCATGAACAGAACCAGTCATGATGTTTTCATCTGATTGTCAAACAAATCACTTAAAAAAGTAAGTTACCCTTGCACGTTCATCCAAAATAATTTCAGCATCCAAACAGTGCACTGTGCACTTGCCAACTTTCCTTCAATTCGCAAGTGGCTGAAACTATCTCACTGGAGAAAGCATCCGAGCGAGTGTAGCAACACCCCTCTGTCTTACTATACAGTAGCCCATGTATCTGAAGCTGTCTGGCCAGAAAGAGTATGACATAAAAAAAATTTGGCCAGACAACATCACGTAGCTACACATATTTTTTATTTGTACCTTTATTTAACTAGGCAAGTCAGTTAAGAACAAATTCTTATTTTCAATGACAGCCTAGGAACAGTGGGTTAACTGCCTGTTCAGGAGCAGAATGACAGATTTGTACCTTGTCAGCTCATGTATTTGAACTTGCAACCTTCTGGTTATTAGTCCAACACTCTAACCACTAGGCTACCCTGCCATCCTCTGCCTTGATGACAATGGCAGTATTATCAGCAGCACCTGTCTTTTTACTAAAGCAATGCGTATTGTATCCCCCTAGAGTCTAAGGGCCAAGGTCTGGGTTTTCTACTATTTTATTTGATCTTATTTAACCTTTATTTAACTAGGCAAGTCAGTTAAGAACAAATTCTTGTTTACCATGACGGCCTACTAAAAGGCAAAAGGCCTCCTGCGGGGACGGGGTCTGGGATTAAATTCTTTTAGAAATTCAATAAAAATATAGGACAAAACACGACAAGAGACAACACAATATTACATAAAGAGAGACCTAAGACAACAACATAGCATGGCAGCAACACATGGCAACAACATGGTAGCAACACAACATGGCATGTAACATATGGAATTGTTTTAAGATTTTCATACCAAGGATAATTTAGCAATATTATATTTAGCAATTTAGCAATATATTTACCTGTAAATATAAAAATATATATATTTTATGAAACATTTGGCCTTACCCCTTATCAGCTCAGGGGTTTGAACTTGCAACCTTCCAGCTACTAGTCCAATGCTTTAACCACTAGGCTACCCTGCCACCCCAGTATATGTATATACTGTAATCTATACCAACTACTGCATCTTGTCTATGCTGTTCAGCCATCACTCATCCATATATTTATATGTACATATTCTTATTCCTTCCTTTACACTTGTGTGTAAAAGGTAGTTGTTGTGAAATTGTTGGATTACTTGTTAGATATTACTGCATGGTTGGAACTAGAAGCACAAGCATTTCGCTACACTTGCATTAACATCTGCTAAACATGTGTATGTGACCAATAATATTTGATTTGATTTGAAAACTTTTTACGTGGAAATTCCCTATTCAAATCAAATCAAATCAAATGTATTTATATAGCCCTTCTTACATCAGCTGATATCTCAAAGTGCTGTACAGAAACCCAGCCTAAAACCCCAAACAATGTAGCATGGTGGCTAGGAAAAACTCCCTAGAAAGGCCAAAACCTAGGAAGAAACCTAGAGACGAACCAGGCTATGAGGGGTGGCCAGTCCTCTTCTGGCTGTGCCGGGTAGAGATTATAACAGAACATGGCCAAGATGTTCAAATGTTCATAAATGACCAGCATGGTCAAATAATAATAATCACAGTGGTTGTCGAGGGTGCAGCAAGTCAGCACCTCAGGAGTAAATGTCAGTTGGCTTTTCATAGCCGATCATTAAGAGTATCTCTACCGCTCCTGCTGTCTCCAGAGAGTTGAAAACAGCAGGTCTGGGACAGGTAGCACGTCCAGTGAACAGATCAGGGTTCCATAGCCGAGGACAGAACAGTTGAAACTATTCAATTCCATTCATTTTTCAGCCCGGTATTGGTTTACCTTCAGACGGGCCCCATTACCTTTTTTTTATGCCCAGATCATGAGGACCCTTGATGATGTGAGGCCTCTTCTGACAAATGTCCGCCAGTGCATCTAGTTCATAAACGTTTCACAGTGCTTGTTCAAAATGAGAATGCAATATATTTGTAATACAAAAGGTGGCGGTAAACTATTTCTATTGGAATAAATGCCTGTCAGAAATTACACCAAAGAAGAACACCTAGTCTCGTTCAAAGATCTCTGAATATCTCGCGAGACGACATTTACGATTTCCACTCCCAGAATGCTTCTTTCTACCTCTTCCCTTCCGCGGCCTTAGAAAGTAAGTGAGTCGATACACATCTGCGGCCGAGAATCCATGTAATCGCTTTAATATCTATGGCATCCCGACTCTTAAACGTTCAATTTACATGTATTTAAACCACTACTTAGAAATGACGGCGTCCAAGCGTGTATCGGTGGCTATTTTCACCAAAAGTCATATTTGTGATATGCTTGGCCCCCAGCCACTTTTAGCATTGCTAACGAAACCATGACATGATGTCGTCCCCGGCCCTACGAATGAGTCTTGATGAAATGCATAGTCCCAGTGATGTAGTCGTATGTGATTTGCTCGATGTCTTGGGTTGGTTTAATGTTTGCTAGCTATCAACTAACACGTAGCGCATCCTCCAAGGTGTCTGACTTGTTTCTCAGTCAAGCAACACACTAACACGTTCTCCGACTAGTTTTAGTTAGCTAGTTAACAACCCGTTTATCTTTTGCAGATCTCTGAAAATGGTCCGCTACTCGCTCGACCCCGAGAACCCGACTAAGTGTGAGTACCGGTGTGATTGTTGCCCTGGATTTATTCATTAGTTCGCTAATGCAAGTTAACTAGCTAAATTAGCTAGCTTATCAGACTTAACCATGGTTGTAATGATGACTTTCTTAGGACACCTTTAGATTACCCATGAAAATAAATATGAACGAGGCTGAGCAACCACACATAAATGGTTTATTCAACATGTAAGGTTATTTCTGTCTTGTGACCGTACTGACCATTGCTGTATTTTCTTCTGAAGCATGCAAGTCAAGGGGCTCAAATCTCCGGGTTCACTTCAAGGTAAGGTGTTCTTTTCTGATTCACATGAGAAGTTGCCTTCAGACATTTTGTCTACTGTAGTTGTATCCGTGTGGGAGTTAGTTGCTGTTGGTTGATATGTATTGGTAGTCATAAATGTGTGCAGGTTGAAAGGTATGATGCTTTGCTATGATGACAACATTGGAGACCTTTGGAATCAAATGTGACAATATCTAACAAATAACTGAGCAATTTTGCATTCACGCCTATCAAGACGGTTATAACACTGTTATTGATATAGCTAGCTACTACAGTAATGCTTCTTGTTTCCCATCAGAACACCCGTGAGACAGCTCAGACCATCAAAGGCATGCACATCCGCAAGGCCACCAAGTACCTGAAGGATGTTACCATCAAGCACCAGTGTGTTCCCTTCCGTCGCTACAATGGGGGTGTCAGCAGGTGTGCCCAGGTAAACGCCAATCCAATGACATTTACTCTAGCCTCAATTTAAATCTGTATAGGGGACTTTGGTTGGTTATCTTCTGACAATGTTTACGCTTTATTATATTTCCTATGTAAAGTATTGGGATTAGCAGGTATGAAAGGGATCCCCAACAAAAATAAAATACATTTGTTCAACATGGGCTTTGGAGAGGGGCACAAAATGACTTACAATCTTTCTGGCTTATCAGACCTGGCACTTATGGTTTTAATGCGTGTCTGTATGAAATGGTTGCAATGATGACTTTCTTAGGACACCTTTGGATTAGCCATGAAAATAAATATGAACGAGGCTGAGCAACCACACATTTGCGCTTATGTCTACATGCATTTTCCCCGATGTTGACCAGAAATGAGGGCACCTATTCTGGCCCAGTGTTGTATGCACACGACTGACCCAACTGTTCCTCTGCAGGCCAAGCAGTTTGACTGGACACAGGGCCGCTGGCCCAAGAAGAGTGCAGAGTTCCTTCTCCACATGCTGAAGAACGCTGAGAGCAACGCGGAGCTTAAGGTAATGTTGGTATTTTTGTTGGGCCTGCCTCTTATTGTGGCATGCCTGTAGTGGAGAGATTTGTGAAAAGTATGATGCTACCAAGCTTGTTGGGGTTCAAACTGTGAAATGGGCACAATTCATGATTGCAACAATGACCATTTGGGACACCTTTGTATTAACCATGAAAAGGGACATCTAAGCCACCGTGATGCTTGTATGAACAATATAATTTAAAGCTGGAATCCTTCACCGAGAAGATTGTTTTGGTCAAAAGCTGCAGGATGGGCCTGAAATGTTAACCCTCTCAAATTCAAAGCGAGAGCTTTGAATGCATGGACTGACATCCATGATATAAGCATTGGTTTCAACCATGTTTTGAGGCTTTAGTATTTGTTTAATATACTTTTTCAAACATTGGACCATAACAAGCTTATTCTGGGTTCTGATTGGGTACAGCAGTTGAATTAAGCTCATGAGGCATTTAGAAAATATTTTCTTCCCGAATCAATAAGTACATATTATTAATCCTAAAATTGATGTAGTAATTAAGGATTCTAGCTTTGCCGTTTTCAACACTTGTATGAGTGTAAAGAATTAGATTTGTGTGTTGATACGCCCCTAAATTGGAACGTAGTGGCTGTACAGTGACATGCGATACATGCCAGAGTTCTGGCTCTGCGCTTCACAGCGCTGTATGGGTTTTGACCGATGGCCGTTCTGAACTTGAGCACCACGAATGACAAGTTGCTCCATCCCTCCCGCTGTTTGAGGAACTTTTGCAAATTTCGCTTGAACGAGGGAATTGCTGTAAACATAAGATGCCTACGTATTTTGGCAGATGAGATGTTGAGGATTATAATAAATACCGCTTTGATGTCGCAAGCCAAACAGATCTCCAGATGTGCACTTCACATGTCCAAATCATAAAACTCATGTCATATATTGTCAATGTTTATGATCACTATTAGCTGTAAAGTTACAAAGATGACATGTCTTTGAACAGAATTAGCTTGTTTATTGAGAACAAAATTAGCTGCAGCACACACACCTGAATGCACTCATGACTCCTTTCTACTGTGCATTCGGGAAGTATTCAGGCCCCTTCACTTTTCCACATTTTCTTACGTTACACCCTTATTCTAAAATGGATTACCTTTTTTTTCCCTCATGAATCTACACATAATACCCCATAATGACAAAGCGAAAACAGGTTTTTAGCGCTCGTGTGCATCCTGTTTCCATTGATCATTCTCGGTGTTTCTACAACTTGATTGGAGTCCACCTGTGGTAAATTCAGTTGATTGGACATGATTTGGAAAGGCACACCTGTCTATACAAGGTCCCACAGTTGAGGATTGTGTCGAGGCACAGATCTTGGGAAGGGTACCAAAATATTTCTGCAGCATTGAAGGTCTCCAAGAACAGTGGCCTACATCATTCTTAAATGGAAGAAGTTTGTAACCACCAATACTCTTCCTAGAGCTGGCCACCTGTCCAATCGGGGGGGAAGGGAGCTGACCAAGAACCCGATGGTCACTGACAAGAGCTCCAGAGTTCCTCTGTGGAGATGGGAGGACCTTCCAGGAGGACAACCATTTCTGCAGCACTCCACCAATCAAACCTTTATGGTAGACTGGCCAGACCAAAATGTATCTCTTTGGCCTGAATGCCAAGCGTCACGTCTGGAGGAAACCAGGCACCGCTCATCACCCGGCCAGTTCTATCTCTACGGTGAAGCATGGTCGCAGCATCATGTTGTGGGGATGTTTTTCAGTGGCAAGGACTTGGAGACCTGTCAGGCAGGATTGTGGGGCAAGATGAACGGAGCAAAGTGCATAGAGATCCCTGATGAAAACCTGCTCCAGAGCACTCAGACTGGGGTAAAGGTTCACCTTCCAACAGGACAATCCCCTAAGCACACAGCCAAGACAATGCAGGAATGGCTTCGGGACAAGTCTCTCAAGGTCCTTGAGTGGCCCCGCCAGAACCCGGACTTGAACCCGACCGAACATCCCTGGAGAGACCTGAAAATAACTGTGCAGCAACGCTCCCCATCCGACCTGACATCTTGAGAGAAGAATGGGAGAAACTCCCAAATACATATGTGCCACGCTTGTAGCGTCATACCCAAGAAGGCTCGAGGCTGTAATTGCTGACAAAGGTACTTCAGCAAAGTACTGAGTGAAGGGTCTGACTACTAATTTAAATGTGATATTTCAGTTTTATTTTTTAATTAGTTTGCAAAAATGCCACCTGTTTTTTTTTGTCATTATGGGGTATTGTGTGTCGATTGGGGGGGTGCAATTGAATCAATTTTAGAATAAGGCTGTAATGTAACACATTTGGAACTCGTGAAGGGGTCTCAATACTTTCCAAATTCGCTTTATGCCCACCAATTACGATGTTTCTCTGAATTACCTTGTGAAAGTTTAACACCCAAAATGTTATTTTATTACTTAGCTAGTCATGTTGGCAATGGAACAAGCGTTCAAATCATGCCCACCTGACCCAGATTGGGACTTAAAATAGACTGTTGTTGTGTTCCAAAAGAAACCACTACAAGTGTGCCTGCTCTAGTTCAACGGCACAGCTAGGATAGCTCAAAGTACTTCATAAACTAGGTTCCTATCTAATTGGCGACAGAATTTTATGCAAATATTCTCAAATCTTTACTTTGCATGTACTTTTCGTATTTATTTTGTAAGAAACATTGTAATTTAGCTCTACTTATAGGCCAATTCCCACAAGTGTCAAAGTTAAGTACTGTATCCCACAGACAACTGGCCATGTATGTGGATTATTTGACTTGCTAACCAGTTTAATCTGTGCTTTATTCTGACAGGGTCTGGATGTAGACTCCCTGGTGATCGAGCACATCCAGGTCAACAAGGCCCCCAAGATGCGCAGACGCACATACCGTGCCCACGGTCGCATCAACCCCTACATGAGCTCACCTTGCCACATTGAGATGATCCTCACAGAGAAGGAGCAGATCGTTCCCAAACCAGAGGAGGAAGTCGCTACTAAGAAAAAGGTACGCATGCCAACGCATTTTGCAGAAGACTGCTTGGTATCTTCCTGAAAATATGCACTCGTCCCCATATTTCCCATGTAAAAGCAGTGTGATTAGAAGGTATAAACTCTTGAATAAGAGCTCTGTAGACTGGAACGAAAGAGTTTACTATCCTTCTGCAATACTCGTAAAATCTTATCAGACCTTTCACATAAGTGTGTTTGAAATGGTTGCAATGATGACTTTCTTAGGACACCTTTGGATTACCCATGAAAATAAATATGAATGGGGCTGAGCAACCACCTTTGCATCTAAGTCTACATAATTCTGTCCCCATGAGGGTATTATCAGAATCAGTATGGTGGCCTAATACAATTTCTTTGTCCTGCAGGTTTCTCAGAAGAAGCTGAAGAAGCAGAAACTCATGGCACGGGAGTAATGTAAATTAAATGGAACCATTCTTACCAAAATGGAATGTCTCTTGTCTTTTCATGCTTCTTCATAAGTATTATGAAATCCCTACACCTCATGTAAAGTTGGCTTTAATCCATCTAAAGGCTCCGGGTTTGATACGACCCAAATAGATAGGATTCATGACTAAGGGCAATGCTGTTAAAACGTTGCAGGTGAGACAGGTTATTTGGGTTACTTACTGAAATGACACGTGCCGAACTAATCATATTCTGGCTTAAAGAGATATCTATTATTCACATCAGTATGGACATTGTAAAATCAAGCTGTTGGCACTTGTGACTCCAATGCTGTCTTTCATATGAGGGGAAAAGGGATGTATGAAAAAAAAATGGAAGTGTTAGGCCAAAATGTGCTATGAGGATTACATTTCAGATTAGTGCACATGACATTTCAATCTCATTTTCATTATTTCTAGAACATCCAGGGGAAGGTGTTTATTTTAAATAGAAAAAACGTGTTAAACATTTCTACTCAACGACATCAAAAGTTTAAACATTTTAACCTCTACGTGATCTCCAGCCGCCCCTACCCCCGCTGGATGGTCTTATATGGGCAGAAAGCTTACATTCTTGTTAGTCCAAATGCACTGTCCAATTTACAGTAGCTAGTACAGTGAAAAAATACCATGCTATTGTTTGGGGAGAGTGCACAACTTTTATTACGGCAACTGGTTTGATGCATTCGCCTCTGAAGGTAAATAATGTACTCAAGTCATCTTGCTCTGATTTGTCATCCTGAGGGTACCAGAGATAAAATGTAGCACAGTTTTGTTTGATAAAATACATTTTATATTAAAATGTAGGGATTGGGTTCTACAGTTTGAACCCATGCTCTGTCTGCCCCCCCCTATCTAACTCAAGGTTGGTGTATTTTCTGTAGGGAAGCTAATTATCCATTTATGACATTACTGAGAGTATAAACTTAAATGTATTATCATATTTGAATGTTCTCTAAAGTTTTGTGCTTAAATGTATCAATTGACCAATTTGGCACATTTTGGGCGGACTTTATACATTTTGAACTGTAATGCAATGGTTCATTAGATTAGTCTAAAACTTTGCAAATACAGTGCTGTCGTCTAGTGGCCAAAATCTAAATTGTGCCTGGCATTTGCATTTCAAAGATGGAACAACAAATAAAACAAAAAAACATGCATTTTCTATCTTATACCAGGTCCAATGTGTGTTCTCCTACATTCATTTCATATTTCCACAAACTTAAGTGTTTCCTTTCGAATGCTATCAAGAATATGCATATCCTTGCTTCAGGTTCTGAGCTACAGGCAGTTCGATTTGGGTTTGTAATTTTAGGTGAGAATTGAGGGGGGAAATGATTTTCAAATACTGATTCAAGGTGACGTGGGGTGTGAGGAAATACCCTCCCTTGGTCTAAATTTGTTGCAGGTTATGAAAATGTACTTTTAATCCTACCCTGTGATGTCAGACATGCATTGTTGAAGGACCAAATCCTTTTTAACCACAGATCATAGAAAAGCTCTGTTCACATGTAGATACTGGTTTGGTGCTGGAGTTGATGAATGAGGTTATTGGCAGAATTGGCCTTTAATCCATTGACTTTGAAATTAGTCTACACCAATGATTTATTTAAATGATCAAAAATAAACAAAGTGTTGGTCTCATTTTCATGAGCTGAAACAAAAGATCCCAGGGATGTTCCATATGCACAAAGCTTATTTCTGTCATTTGTTAGTGAGTATTTCTCCTTTGCAAGCTAAACCATCCACTTGACAGGTGTGGCATATAAAGAAGCTGATTAAACGGCATGATCATTACACAGGTGCACCTTGTGCTGGGGACAATTAAAAGCCACTCTAAAGTGGAATACTGCCAAAGATGTCTCAAGTTTTGAGGGAGTGTGCAATTTTGCATGCCGATATCAGGAATGTCCAACGGAGCTGTTGCCAGAGAATGTAATGTTTATTTCTTTACCATAAGCCGCCTCCAATGTCGTTTTAGAGAATTTGGCAGTACATCCAACCGGCTTTGCAACCGCAGACCACTTGTAACCACTTAAGCCCAGGACCTCCACATACGGCTTCACCTGCAGGGTCGTTGGGGGAAGGGGGGTGCTAAGGAGTATTTCTGTCGTAATAACCTTTTTGTGGGGAAAAACGTATTCTGATTGGCTGCCCTGTCATGGGAAATCTATATATCAGGGCCTAATGAATTTGGTGGTGGCAGCATCATGCTGTGGGGATGTTTTTCAGGGACCGGGAGACTAGTCAGGATCGAGGGAAAGATGGAGGGAGCAAAGTACAGAGAGATCCTTGATAAAAGGTTGCTCCAGAGTGCTCAGGACCTTCAACTGGGGGTGAAGGTTCACCTTCCAACAGGACAACAACCCTAAGCACACAGCCAGGACAACAACCCTAAGCACACAGCCAAGACAACACAGGAGTGGCTTCCGGACAAGTCTCTGAATTTGGAACAAGTCAAGGGGTCAGGGTACATTCCAAATGATATATATACACTTCTCAAAAAAATAAAGGGAACACTTAAACAACACAATGTAACTCCAAGTCAATCACACTTCTGTGAAATCAAACTGGACACTTAGGAAGCAACACTGATTTACAATACATTTCACATGCTGTTGTGCAAATGGAATAGACAACAGGTGAAATTATAGGCAATTAGCAAGACACCCCCAATAAAGTAGTGGTTCTGCAGGTGGCAACCACAGACCACTTCTCAGTTCCTATGCTTCCTGGCTGATGTTTTGGTCACTTTTGAATGCTGGCGGTGCTTTCACTCTAGTGGTAGCATGAGACGGAGTCTACAACCCACACAAATGGCTCAGGTAGTGCAGCTCATCCAGGATGGAACATCAATGCGAACTGTGGCAAGAATGTTTGCTGTGTCTGTCAGCGTAGTGTCCAGAGCATGGAGGCGCTACCAGGAGACAGGCCAGTACATCAAGAGACGTGGAAGAGGGCAACAACCCAGCAGCAGGACCGCTACCTCCGCCTTTGTGCAAGGAGGAGCAGGAGGAGCACTGCCAGAGCCCTGCAAAATGACCTCCAGCAGGCCACAAATGTGCATGTGTCTGCTCAAACGGTCAGAAACAGACTCCATGAGGGTGGTATGAGGAACCTATGTCCACAGGTGGGGGTTGTGCTTACAGCCCAACACTGTGCAGGACGTTTGGCATTTGCCAGAGAACACCAAGATTGGCAAATTCGCCACTGGCGCCCTGTGCTCTTCACAGATGAAAGCAGGTTCACACTGACCACGTGACAGTCTGGAGACGCCGTGGAGAACGTTCTGCTGCCTGCAACATCCTCCAGCATGACCGGTTTGGCAGTGGGTCAGTCATGGTGTGGGGTGGCATTTCTTTGGGGGGCCGCACAGCCCTCCATGTGCTCGCCAGAGGTAGCCTGACTGCCATTAGGTACCGAGATGAGATCCTCAGACCTCTTGTGAGACCATATGCTGGTGCGGTTGGCCCTGGGTTCCTCCTAATACAAGACAATGCTAGACCTCATGTGACTGGAGTGTGTCAGCAGTTCCTGCAAGAGGAAGGCATTGATGCTATGGACTGGCCCGCCTGTTCCCCAGACCTGAATCCAATTGAGCACATCTGGGACATGTCTCGCTCCATCCACCAACGCCACGTTGCACCACAGACTGTCCAGGAGTTGGCGGATGCTTTAGTCCAGGTCTGGGAGGAGATCCCTCAGGAGACCATCCACCACCTCATCAGGAGCATGCCCAGGCGTTGTAGGGAGGTCATACAGGCACGTGGAGGCCACACACACTACTGAGCCTCAGTTTGACTTGTTTTAAGGACATTACATCAAAGGTGGATCAGCCTGTAGTGTGGTTTTCCACTTTAATTTTGAGTGTCACTCCAAATCCAAACCTCCATGATAAATGATAAATTTGATTTCCATTGATAATTTTTGTGTGATTTTGTTGTCAGTACATTCAACTATGTAAAGAAAAAAGTATTTAATAAGAATATTTCATTTATTCAGATCTAGGATGTGTTATTTTAGTGTTCCCTTTATTTTTTTGAGCAGTGTATATTAGATGGCTGACAGGGCGCTGTTCTGAAGCCACCGGCAGCCATGTTGGCACTCCATTGTGGAAAATATTTTGGAAGCTATAGAAATGCATTTTAATGTCACATTTTTTTCCACTTTTTCTATGAGCTAATCATGAGAAATATACATTTTCCTTAAGCTACAATATGTAACATTTTGGCCAACTGACCAAATTCCCCTAGAAATATGAGTTATAGATGTCACTTATTAAAAGCTTCCCTTGCATAAGTTTTGTTTTTGCGTCTCCGTTTTTTACACCAGCTTCAACAGCTGAAAATAAAATATTTTGGGTTATGGAAAAATTTCACAATGGTTTAGATGGTACATTGATTATATACACTATAGGTGCTTGTTTTGTCACAAACTGAAAATAGACCAACTATTAGAATTTTTGGACCAGAAAATGGTTGAGCGATTTCTGTGTGGTGCAGCTATAATCTCAAGTACTAATGTTACTGTTGCCACTACAACAAAATACTGAACTGTAATTTTGTCCTTAACTTTAAATGAAATGCTATAGAATTACATCAATTCCTGTGGTGGAGAGCCAATAGAGAGAAATATGAATGGCGTATTTTTGTAAGCACTAACTCTGACATGGTTCGTTGGACAAAGCGTATGGGATAATGAATGGCGTTTGATAAATGCCGAAAATGTCTGGCAACACACAGGTTTAGGAGATCTTATTTGTTTTGATCTATGAGAATCTTAATCTGCTAACAACTTTTTTTGTGAATTCTGACATTTATGTTAAAAAAAAATTTAAAAAGCACAAAGGCTTCATAATTCATAAAGGTTGTAACTGACTGCTATTATCTTATAGAACAATCTTATTTTCTGCATTTATTCCAAACCCTATTCTTTCCCCATTCATTTTTCCCATAGGGATGGATTCACGAACCAGAGGTAACTAATTTCTGGGTTTTAGAACTACAAACTGAAGATCTCTATAAGGCTGACAGGTGGCGTCAAAGCCTCTTTGGTCAATAGAGCCCCACTGTGGAGGCGTCATAATATCCATAAAACCTAGCGGTCAACCAACAGGGAAATGGTTCCAATTGTTTTTCCACCATTCATTTTTCCCATATGGAATTTTAGAAACACAAAATAAGGTCTGTGTTTCATGTAGGCTTACCCTGGAGTTGCATTTTGATTACCATGTAAATCTCTCTCGGACAAGGTAACTCAGTATATTCGGCTCTATTTTCTCTGATTCTAAAATGCTAATTAGCATCAAAGTAGACATCATGCAAGACTACAAATCTCTGCAAACTCGCATGTAATCTCTAGCTGACACCTTTGATAACAGGTATTGTGTCAATTTAAAACTAGCACAAGACAGTTCACAGAATTGTCAATTTAAAGAAATGTAGCCAATTTATTCATTACTAAATGTAGCTAACATTAGATAGTTAATCCAGAGATTCTTATCCTTGCCTCGATTTAGCAGTCTAGTCCAGATCATCATTACATTTATAGATCTTTATGATAGCCACATTAGCATCTAATTAGCATTTCATTTTTGGGGGGTAAATACAGATGTTTTGATAGCTGTGTAATTCTCTCTTGGATAAGGTGAGTTTTAACAATATATTTGCCTCAATTTACTCTCAAATTCAAAATGCTTATTAGAAACAGAGAAGACCTCAGCAAGACTATACATTCCTACAGGAAGCTCCTGCACGTCATCTCTAGCCGACACTGTCAGCTACCATTCGCCAGTTCAATCAGAGAGACCTGTGCTCAATCCATGATGAATCCATGTGCTGTATTGAAATGAATTGAATAAAGTGTTGAACTTCTTCCATTCCCTGCTCTCTTATAGCATCAGCAATCCAGGGTTTACATCAGAGATCTATATATGATGACGAGATGCTCATGTCTCTGCCCTAACAATGGGAGTCGTCCCAAAGACGAGAAGGCAGGCGACAAGCGCAGTGAAACCTCTCGCTTCGCCTCTTCCTCTCCGTTTATATACATCGTTGGTCTACACTGGGATAAAATCTCAACTTGGTTGCGCCCATGTCCAGATTTCTGATCCCTACACTGGATGTAGGCTTCAATACAGGTTTATCATGGCAGAATTGTTACCTTTATTTATTCAGAGAATAAAGGCACTTGAAAGAGTCACATCACACGAGTAACATCTGCCCATGAGTAAATAGGTCTAAATCATTTCTGCATTTTGTCTACAATTAGTTTTCAACTTCTCATGAATCTGTCTATCTGTTAACTGGCCTCTGTAAAATGGTATAGAATCAGCTTGATCCGCTCTGTCAAATGCGCTTAGACCTTTTTTTTTTAAAGGAAAATGAGAATTAAAAACAGGTTCAGTCGTGATCTTGCAGAGTTACTCCACCTCAAGAATTGCATTTGGCAAAAGGCTTGGCACACGCATACTCAGGCTGACTGGCTATAGTTCAGACAAATGAGAAATAAGTGCACTCAGGCTATCCGGAAGGCCAAAATGAGTTACTTTAAGGAGCAGTTCTCTCTCTGTGGGTCTAACCCCAAGACGTTCAGGAAAACGGTTAAAGACCAGGAGAATAAACCCTCCTCACAGCTTCCCATGTCCCTTAATGTTGATGATGTGGTTGTTACTGACAAGAAGCACATGGCTGAGCTCTTTAATCACCACTTCATTAAGTCAGGATTCCTATTTGACTCAGTCATGCCTCCTTGCCCGTCCAACATTTCCACATCTCCCACCCCTTCTAATGCAACTATCCCAGATGCGTCTCCCTCTTTTTCCCCTACCCCACTACAAAGTTTCCCCCTGCAGGCAGTTACTGAGCGAGGTGCTAAAGGAGCTCCTTAAACTTGACCCCCCCCAAAAAATCTGGGTCAGATGGTTTAGACCCTTTCTTCTTTAAGGTTGCTGCCCCTATCATTACCAAGCCTATCTCCAACCTTTTTAACCTGTCTCTCCTTACTTGGGAGGTTCCCATTGCTTGGAAGGCAGCCACAGTTTTTCCTTTATTTAAAGGGGGAAATCAAGCTGATCCTAATTGTTATAAGCCTATTTCTATTTTGCCCTGTTTTTCAAAAGTGTTGGAAAACTTGTCAATAATCAACTGACTGGCATTCTTGATGTCTATAGTATTCTCTTGGGTATGCAATTTGGTTTCCGCTCAGGTTATGGATGTGTCACTGCAACCTTAAAGGTCCTCAGTGATGCCACCATTGCCCTCGATTCTAAGCAATATTGTGCTGCTATTTTTATTGACTTTGCCAAAGCTTTTGATACGGTAGACCATTCCATTCTTGTGGGCCGGCTAAGGAGTATTGGTGTCTCTGAGGGGTCTTTGGCCTGGTTTGCTAACAACCTCTCTCAAAGAGTGCAGTATATAAAGTCAGAAAAACTGCTGTCTCAGCCACTGCCTATCACCAAGGGAGTACACCTAAGGCTCGATCCTAGGCCTCACGCTCTTCTAAATTTACATCAACAACATAGCTCAGGCAGTAGGAAGCTCTCTCATTAATTTATATGCAGATGATACAGCCTTATACTCAGCTGGCCCCTCGGATTTTGTGTTAAATGCTCTACAACAAAGCTTTCTTAGTGTCCAACAAGCTTTCTCTGCCCTTAACCTTGTTCTGAACACCTCCAAAACAAAGGTCATGTGGTTTGCTAAGAATGATGCCCCTTGTTCCACAGGTGTTATTACTACCTCTGAGGGTTTAGAGCTTGAGGTAGTCACCTCATACAAGTACTTGGGATTATGGCTAGACGTTACACTGCCCTCCTCTCAGCACATATCAAAGCTGCAGGCTGAAGTTAAATCCAGACTTGGTTTCCTCTATTGTAATCGCTCCTCTTTCACCTCAGCTGCCAAACTAACCCTGATTCAGATGACCATCCTACCTATGCTAGATTATGGAGACATAATTTATAGATCGGCAGTTAAGGGTGCTCTCGAGCGGCTAGGTGTTATAGGACACATCACTGCACTCTATACTCCTCTGTAAACTGGTCATCTCGGTATACCCGTCGCAAGACCCACTGGTTGATGCTCATTTATAAAACCCTCTAAGGCCTCACTCCCCTCTATCTGAGCTATTTACTGCAGCCCTGATCCTCCACATACAACACCCGTTCTGCCAGTCACATTCTGTTAAAGGTCCCCAAAGCACACACATCCCTGGGTCGCTCGTCTTTTCAGTTCGCTGCAGATAGCGACTGGAACGAGCTGCAACAAACACTCAAACCGGACTGTTTTATCTCAATCTCTTCATTCAAAGACTCAATCATGGACACTCTTACTGACAGTTGTGGCTGCTTTGTGTGATGTATTGTTGTCTCTACCTTCTTGCCATTTGTGCTGTTCTCTGTGCCCAATAATGTTTTTACCATGTTTTGTGTTGCTACCATGTTGTGTTGCTACCATGCTGTGTTGTCATGTGTTGCTACCTTGCAATGTTGTTGTCTTAGGTCTCTCTTTATGTAGTGCTGTGTTGTCTCTCTTGTTGTGATATATATGTTGTCCTATATTTATATTGTATTTATTTATTTATTGTTTTTAATCCCAGGCCCCCATCCCCGCAGGAGGTCTTTTGCATTTTGGTAGGCCGTCATTGTAAATAAGAATTTGTTCTTAACTGACTTCCCTAGTTAAATAAAGGTTAAATAAATACATTTAAAAACTTGTGGGTAATTGAACGCTAGTAACAAACTGCCTAGTAAAGACTGCCAACTAAAAGAGGCCATGGGGGACTACTGTTCAGTCGTGTGGTCAGGTGCCATAAAGAGGGACTTACAAATTACAATTTGTTCAGAATAGGGCAGCACGGCTGGCCCTTAAATGTACACATAGAGAGCAAACCCTTAATAGTATTTGGTATTTTATTAGGATCCCCATTAGCTGTTGCAAAAGCAGCAGCTACTCTTCCTGGGGACCACACAAAACATGAGACAAAATACAGAATGAAATAATACAGAACATCAATAGACAAGAACAGCTCAAGGATAGAACTACATTTATTTATGCTTGTCAATCTCTCATGGCTCAAAGTGGAGGAGAGATTGACTTCATCACTGCTTGTTTTTTTAGGAAGTGTTGACAAGCTGAATGCACAGAGCTGTCTGTTTAAACTACTAGCACACAGCATGGACACCCCATGCATACCCCACAAGACATGTGTCCAGAGGTCTCTTCACAATCCCCAAGTCCAGAACAGACTAGGGGAGGTGTACAGTACTACATAGAGCCATGGCTACATGGAACTCTATCCCACATCAGGTAACTGATGCAAGCAGTAGAATCAGATTTGAACAAACAGATAATAATACACCTTATGGAACAGCGGGGACTGCGAAGAGACACACACACAGGTACACACACACTCTACATACACACTCTACATACACACACATTGTAATATTGTTGTATGGTGGTATTATACATTTTGTATTGTAGATATATAGTGGTGTAAGATTGTTATATGATGTACTGTTTTATCTTTTATTTTGTGTGTGATGTAAGTGCCTTAATGTGGCTAATTGGGATCCCTAGTAAATACAAATAAATACAAATACAGGGGTAGCCTACTCAAATCTGAGCCTGGAGTTCTGGAGGAGCCTACTGCTTTCTGTTCTCCTTGGTAGTTAGTTAGATGAATGTCACTGACTGGCCAGACATCCCACTCACCCAGAGTCTTATATTTCTGAATCAGTGTCAGGTTAGAAGGGGGGAAATTACAATCACCAGTAGAGGTAGAGGTCCAGATTTGAGAAAAAGTCATGTAATTGCAAGAAAATATTAGGGAAATGCAGCATTCCATTAAGTGCAGTATTAGATTCTACCACTGGGTGTCACTAGTGCCTGTCTTGCAATCCTTCAGTCGTTCTTTAGGAACAGGTTGCAATGTGGCATAGGGAGGCCTACTCAAACGTTGATCCATATCATCCATATATGAGCCATTTAACTTTTATTCCAATGCAGAATACTATTATTGACATCCATTGTTCAAGATTTTTTAAATCGTCAGTAGACAATTTACTTAATGGTTATTGGTGCATTTGATTTGGCCACTCTGGATTGATAGGCTGGAAGACTGGGCATAGGCTATGATTGATTTCAAGTCAATACCTGTTGAACAATATCCCAATACATAATTTTACAATTATGTTGGCAAAAAGTCCTAGTATGAATTCATATTCGAATAGTGGAAGTGTTGTACTCAATTGATCTTATTAGGCTGATCACAGACACACACACAAACTCGTGCCCTGTTTTCTCAAATAGGAAGTAATCAAATAACCTATTGTTTCAAAGTAGTTTTGAACCTAAATAAGTGGACTACAAAACTGGATACAAACGGCTAGGCTACTCAAGGCTATATTTATTCCAAATTTAGTTTGGGCTTCATTTTCATGATGGCCCTCCAACATAAACGAAAACGTTAGGGCTAGCCTACTATTTGATCTTGTTGAACGGACAATAAATATGTCATGAGTCATATTTAGGTCTATGGCTGAAAGCATCTGTCAATAGCCTAAGCTACAGCTTCTTCAATATGAATGGGTATGGATAGACAAAAGCTACATTTGGATATAGTTACCTAGGCTACTAGGCTATGTCTCATGATGAGCACATGCAGATGTCCCTTTATCTAAAAAGTAGATCTAGAATTGACTGGATTGATTCTGTTGCTTTTGTGTTTTGGCTAATAGTGGGTCGGGGTGGCAACTCTTTTAATGTGCAAATCAAAGCTATGATGGAGAGCCAATGAGGACACACTCCTAAATCCTGTTGGCGCTCACGCTTGACACACCGACTACGTCACCGTTGGGTTACCCAATCGCAACAGAAACACCCCGTCTACTTTCTGTTTTCTACTCTCAAAGTTTTTACTTTTGCGGTAAAAGACAGCGGAAAGTGATGATAATGTTTTATTATCTCAATGATCGTCTTGTGCATCGGAAAGAAATGGTGGCGTTTTATCAATAGATTTCAAATATTCAGTAATATCATCTCTAAAGCAGTCTGTCCAAGTTAGCGAGGACGACGTGGGAAATTCATCCTATTTGAACGACTTTATTCTCAAGATTTGCAAGGTTGAAGAAGCGGAGTTATCCCTGTAATAATGGGTATTGGATCTCGGCTAAATTAATCTGGGATTTCGTCTAGCATGGTTTCGTTTTAAAACACGACATTTTCATTTTAGAGACAATTTTTCAGGCTCTCAGTTTGCAAATGTTGAAGTTGGGCTAATATAGGCCTACCTCCAAGGAAACTTGTATTATTCTGTCTGTTTAATGAGAAAAACTTTGCATTATCACTTGAGAGCGTGAGCATTGCGGGTATTTTTGTTGTTGACAAAACCGTCGCATTTACTTATTCTCGGTTATGTTAGCCGTGGGGCAGATGGACGGGTCCAGACAGAGCGCTTTCCTCTTAAGCACCCCACCTTTAGCAGCTCTGCATAGCATGGCGGAGATGAAGACCCCACTCTACCCAGCCTACCCGTTATCTTCCACCGGGCCGGCCTCTTCTACCTCACCTACTGCCACCTCTCCAAACCCCGGTGGCATCCCGGTGTCCTCACCGGGGATCAAACCATCCTCCGGAATGTCATCTCTCGGATCCCCCCATCAATGCAGCGCGCTAGGAACACCTCATGGAATAAACGACATCCTCAGTCGTCCCTCGATCCTTACCCCAGGAGCTGCTGCTGCGGTTGCTGCGTCCTCCTCTGCCGGAATCTTGTCCGGAATGCCCCGCTTCAGTAGCTTGAGCCCCCCGCCACCCCATGGGCTCTACTTCAGCCCCAGCGCTGCAGCAGTGGCAGTGGCTCGCTACCCCAAGCCGTTGACAGACCTTCCAGGCAGGACCCCGATATTCTGGCCAGGAGTCATGCAAAGCCCACACTGGAGAGACGCCAGATTCGCATGTTCACCCCGTAAGTAACTAGTCCACGTTTTTGAGCTATCTGAACTTCAATTTAACTTGTTTAAAAAAAAATTTGTTAATGTATAGGCTACAGGGGTTATTAATAATTCCCCAGTAGCCTCTGGTATTTATTCCTGAAAACCGAAGCTGATCTGACTTGAACGTCTAGCTGCAATGTGCATTATTATAATGTCCCGAACAAAAGTTTATATTATAACAGCTCAAATTCAATTGATTATGATATCATATGAGAACATTCTAACATTAGGCCTATTCTAATATCATATACATATTAAATAGCCTACTATTGGCATATTCTATCAATAGGCTACATTTAGTTTAATGGACTAGATGCTTTATGTTTTACATTTTCAGATCAGAATTCTGTACTGCTCGACAAAGATGGAAAAAGAAAACATACACGTCCCACCTTCTCTGGACAACAAATATTTGCCCTGGAAAAGACTTTTGAACAAACGAAATACCTCGCTGGGCCAGAGCGAGCACGACTGGCCTACTCGTTGGGAATGACAGAGAGCCAAGTGAAGGTAAGACATATTCTGAAATAGTCTTTATAAAATCCAACAATATGCATAATAATATTGTTTGATAAGTAGCCTGTAGTTAGCCTGCAACTAAAGGGGAGCACACTAGCCTCTTGTAGACTCTGCTACTCAATTTGAACATTTCTCAATGTGAACATTTCTCAGTGCCTCAATGTTTTGTCTTTCGTTTCAATATTCCTAAATAGAAAGATATAGCCTACACTGTTAGTTGAAGTACCTCGTGTAATTTAGACAATGTTTGGTCTTTCGTTTCAATATTCCTAAATATAAAGATATAGCCTACACTGTCAGTCGAATAACAGCGGTCAACGAATCTAAATAGAAATGACTGTCTATTGCATTTCATATGAATGAATCGCCAAATAGGCCTAATTGTTGTTATAGGCACAACTATAAATATTTCTAAAACATTAGTATGTATATTTAATAAATTATTAATAAAGTAAACTACAATTTAACGAAGCATTTAGTTAATTTATGTCATGCAAATGAGTAAATAATGGTAGCAACGTTTTGCAGTGCAGAGCAGCATGTAGATGTTTGCCAACAACATGGATGGACGCAAATTAAACCTATATTTTCTCTTTAGAAAAAAGATTTTGTCAATTTTTCGAAACGAACGATTAGAATGAAATATAACCTACTATTATTTGGACATGTGGCGACTTCACGTGACCTAGGCATATGCCCTTTTCATTTGGCATATCAGGAACGTTTGTAGGCCCAGGCTACGTAAATGATATGCAAATTATGTCTGATGGTTGTTAATCAATATCTTTGCAATAGATTAAGAGGTTCTTTATTTGCATGTAATCAATGAATATCAACTTTTTAGGTGTGGTTTCAAAACCGAAGAACTAAATGGAGAAAACGGCACGCGGCTGAGATGGCTTCGGCAAAGAAGAAGCAGGATTCTGAGACGGAGAGGCTGAAAGGGGCTTCGGAGAACGAAGATGATGATGATGATTATAACAAGCCGTTGGACCCTAACTCAGACGATGAGAAAATAACACAACTACTGAAAAAACACAAACCAAACTCCTCACTCCTTATTCATACGTCAGAAAACGACAGTTCGTAGACAGACAAGGGGGGGAACGACTTTTGACGCAACATTTCAAAGTGGAACTGGTGCAGGTTGTCCCTTTTCTCGTCCAAGTTTTGAAATTAATAAATGTGCACGAGGACGGAGGACGCATGCCAGATCAAAGGAATAGACCGCAATTTTGTAGTCTGGATCATTGGCCAAAACATGGACTCTTCAATTTATAGAAGTTTCAGCATTAAGAAGATGGTACTTACATGTAAATAGAAACGTGAGTTGTATTAAATAGAAATTATATTACTGTGAATATTTATGTGTAAAAAAAACATTTTTTTTTGTATCAAGCACTGCTGAGTCTCTTATGCTCAGTTATGACGTCTGACATTGTTATAGCTTTGTCAATTGTTAAAAGCGTAGCTTATATTCTCATCTTCATTTTCCTTTAGTTTTTTAAATTTGAAATTTACATTACATTTCATAGTTAAGTAATAAGATACACCTGTTTATAGGACCCAATTTTCAACCTTTATGGACTCCGAAACAATATCAGAACAAGCTTACCTAAACCTATTGCCTTTGTATACTGAGTATAAGAAGAAGAAAAAAAAGAAATGAAATTAGCCACATATTTTACGTGTAAAAAATACTGGTTGTGACACAATTGAAGTAAATTTGTAATATACATGAATACTGTTTGTCTCCCTAATGGTAAAATGTTTTTTTTCCCCCACATGTTACTTAATTTATATAATGTTTTAAGTTTGTAACAGTGATTGAATCCTGCATAAATGTGTAGGCCTAACGTTACCGCAGGTTCATATGTAATGCACTTTTATTTAATAAAAGATCAAATGCATGAACGTTGCTTTACTCTGGACATAAAACAATTAAATGTTGTTCTCGGCAGCATTAAGCTAATGGAGAACATAATGGTAAAAGCATAGGGGGAGGGTCAACTAATTTATTTAATTTAGTTTTATTTTATCTACCTATAGGCCTACATTTCTATTTGTGTACATTAACGAAAGACATTTGAAGATATAAACAGGATTTGAGACACTGTTACTATTCATCTTAATGTAGGGGTAATCTCTCTTTGCAGGGCAGCGTAAAGTTGTATATTTGTTTATGTAAACAGTGAATATATGAATCATTATTATTGTTATTATTATTATTATTGCTGGTGGTGTCATGCCACGTTTCCTTGCTATGATACAGCACATATATTGTCGTAGGCCTATAACCACGCTATAATAATAATAATAATAATTTATAGTAAATCAATAACAGTATTCACTTTGCAGTGCTTTTATAAAAATTATTCTGCACTCTTTCCCTAGATTACTGGATCATAGAATAGATTTTAGAATATCGAATCGAATAAGTAAGCCTAGACCCCAGAGGGTACAACTAGTATGGACTTGCGTTCACAGTATCGTCTGACGCCGATATTAATGAATTATAATTGTCTATCTGGCTGAAATTGTTCATCGTGCGATGTCGTGAAGATACAGTCGATGGGCAGAATATTCCAACAGTCACAGACAGTTAAAACATGGCCTGAAAAGTTCATAATTAATTTATCTGTCGAAGAATCTATAAATTCACTCCGCAGTGTCTATGCGTCTTCAGATTCGCATGATTACATCAGCATGTTCTTTTCAAATTGGAAATCACTCAACCGATTCACAGCGCTAGTAAATATTTAATTTATCAGATGTGGATATAAGTAAGTTGAGGCATTTGCCAAGTCATTTTGGAGAGACTCACTGTTAGTAAATGCTAGATTTAAGACTTTAGCCTATTGAGAAGGGTATGTGATAGTGTCATCAACATTTGGTCTAAGTTATATAGACTAGGTCTAGAGATAAATGCTCATTTTTATATCTAATCGGCAATTTTATTGTACATTTGCAATATGGTAGTCTTAATAGCAACCTACATAGATACAATGAACAGTTTGAAATAAAAGTAAGTTCAGGAAACTGAAAGAACACAACGATGTCTCTCAGTTAGATATGATTTCGAGTGCAGAAATGGTTAGTTACTCTGATGTAAGCCGTTACGAAATATTTGCTACCAGACAGAAGGACCTGTAGCTTATGGATGTAGTTTATGGACTTGAAAGGTAGGCCAATGCGTGCCAATAGAGGCTGCTATTTGTATAACCATTTGAGAATCAGGCTATAACCTACTAAGTAACTTTCTCAATTAACATCATGTTAAAAATGTGGTGGCAGTGTATTTTGGTTGACCACTTTTTCTGTCCACTTTCTCTTTGAATATGTAGCACAAACTACAACTGCAGGATTTCAATAAATACATTTTGATCTGCCATTTTGTCTCAAGTCTGCAGTGCCACCACATTGTTTAACATGAAGTTAATTGTTAAACGTATGCAATGATGGAGAACAACAGCTGACAATGAGGATTTGTATGTCTCACATTATAAATATTATTGTGGCATATTTTCGAACGTCATTAGCAATTTTTTAGCCTACTAATTCAGCCTATAGGCGATATATTTGATGCCATTCATAGACCGCACTAGGGCATAACAGGAACGTAATTAGTTCCGACCTTCATGTTGCACAGTGCACAGCGTAACGCATGCGCCTCTTCAGGGTTTAAACTTTTTTTTTATAGCTGTCCGGTCGCAGTGGCGGAAAAGTCGAATGAAAACTGCACAGGTAAGCATGTTTTTATATTTTCACAGAAATTATGTGATCGTCAAATGACAAGATCATGAACACGTGAAACATCCGGCCCGCTCAAGTTAGATATTTGGGCAATAGGCCCACTGTAGGTTATTGTCGATCCTATAGTCCTATACAGAGCATCATGTTTGTAGGCTATGCCAATATGACTGGAATGCATTTTCTATATGTACTGGAGTAAAATGCTTACCATATTATACTTTTTTGTTTGATGAAAAAGGCTATATTTAACTTGTAGCCTTTTTACTCGGTTCCTCCAATTGCTCCCCATGCTGCTTTTGTTCACACTTGCAGTGAACATGAATCTCTCTAGCACAAAACTGGGATTAGTTCCATAAAGGCATCCATCCCAATAAGGGAAACTAACTCCAACCTAATCCATTCATGGACGCTCACTACCTTTAGCGCCTAATGACCATAGTATCTTCTGACCGGGGGTGTTTTGTTTAAGAGCCCCGATACTCGTTCGAGACATTAAAACGCATCGCATGCAATAAGGGTTTGGAAACATAAGGACAGTATATTTTATACCAGCTATAAATAATAAAAAATAAAAATAAATGTTCAATTATCTCACACCTTTATAGGGTTAGAGTTAGTGTTCCCACACGGCCATATGATGTCTACCTACTCCATTATTATTACATTGAGTAGCTAGGTCCTTTTCAGTGGCCACACTCAATGGAAGTATTTCAGATTGGGGGCGGTATGGCGATGTCAAGTCATGGCGTTTGGGGATAGCTCCTCCATATAACTGGCATCTCACACTGCCACAGGGGTCAGTGCAGCCACTGCATTGTGTGCTACTTGTCATTCTTAGCGGCTGCTTTTCAATTTGCTGCCTGTGCTATAATATCAGTCAGCACCAAAAGCACTCAACATGGGCTTTGTCCCGTCCACCTCTTCAAATGGATTTTGAATGAGGAATTAAATACAGACTCACTCTGGGTGAGATCTAAAGAGTGCATGTTTGACGACAGAAATGGAGTTATGCTGAAAAGCAACAACAGTGGTTATCACTGGACATGGTTTTCATGTTGTCACGAATAAGGCCACAATATTCTAACACTGGTGATTTTATTCTTGTGAGATTTTGATAAGATGTGATTTTTTTTTTAGCACAGATTGTTTTATTTGGGGGAAAATACTATTTGTTGATGCACCAGATGACACTGGTTCTGTGGATTCCAGGTGTAGGCCTAGTGAACACTGGTTCTGTGGATTCCAGGTGTAGGCCTAGTGAACACTGGTTCTGTGGATTCCAGGTGTAGGCCTAGTGAACACTGGTTCTGTGGATTCCAGGTGTAGGCCTAGTGAACACTGGTTCTGTGTGGATTCCAGGTGTAGGCCTAGTGAACACTGGTTCTGTGGATTCCAGGTGTAGGCCTAGTGAACACTGGTTCTGTGGATTCCAGGTGTAGGCCTAGTGAACACTGGTTCTGTGGATTCCAGGTGTAGGCCTAGTGAACACTGGTTCTGTGGATTCCAGGTGTAGGCCTAGTGAACACTGGTTCTGTGGATTCCAGGTGTAGGCCTAGTGAACACTGGTTCTGTGGATTCCAGGTGTAGGCCTAGTGAACACTGGTTCTGTGGATTCCAGGTGTAGGCCTAGTGAACACTGGTTCTGTGGATTCCAGGTGTAGGCCTAGTGAACACTGGTTCTGTGGATTCCAGGTGTAGGCCTAGTGAACACTGGTTCTGTGGATTCCAGGTGTAGGCCTAGTGAACACTGGTTCATTGGTTTGCATTGTGGGTACCACCAGACCTATATTATTTAGGGTATTTCAATTACTTTCAAAGTATTTCGATATGTTTTATTTGAAGAGACAAGTTGGCCTAGTTGAATATTGGAATGTATCTTTAAAATAATACTTATATACGCAAGTACACTCGCATTCATTTAACCCAGGTATTTGAAAATAGTATTTGAAATAAGTATTTGAAAATACTTTCAATAGTTGACTATTTATAGGGAATTATTTGAAAATACTTCAATAGAAGTAGTTGATTCAGGACATATTTGAAGATACTCAAATACACAGAAAGTAAGTATGTAAATAACAAATAATCAAAAACATTTTGAACCCAGGTCTGGAGAACACTGGTTCGATGGTTTCCAGGTGCGGAGTACTTTGGTTCTGTGGGTTCCAGGTGCGGAGAAGACTAGTTCTGTGAGTTCTAGGTGTGGAGAATGTGGGTGGTGTTCCTCGGGGACTGGCAGCAGCATCTGTTGACCAACTGCTCTGCCAGACTGCCAGCCAGCATGCTCGCTGACAACGCTCACCTACACCATTCTGCCAACCACAGCTATTCTGCTACATCTACCCAGATGCTACGGAGTCTCCAGCTTCCCACATGAAACACATCCTGGAGGAGAGGTTAATTAGTAGAGAAATAAATACCCTGCTTCTAAAAAGGGCATTTGCACTGTCTCACCTGCACAGTCTCGCTATGCCTCATCCCTTCATGTACACTGTTATATACAATAGTGTTATTCTTATGCCACATAGTGAATTTGTGGTATTTTGTCTTCAAAAACATTTAGCTTGGAGCAATGTAATGGCAGGATGACTAACTGCATGGTGTTGAAATGAACATGTTTTTGGGAAAGTGTTGTTGAGGTTCAACAAAACCCCCAAATGGATTCATCCTAATACCTCAAATATACAATAGAGTTGAAGGTTTTAACTCTGTCTTCATATCCCTGCCTGTTGAATTCCCAATCGGCCAAAATAATTAGCTATTTAGTGGTGCAACTAATGTGTTAGCCTTACCCGGCTATCTTTATAAAGAGCCCATTGATGGGGCTCTCAGTTGACCATGTACTACAAGAGATTACGCACAACGACATGTGTCAAAGGGGACTGTAGATCCCACACTGTGAATTGTGGCTCACATTTGCCTGCAGCCTTATCTCTCCCCTCTCCCGTTTGGAGGCTTGTGATAAGGAGCGCCTTGGGAGCCCCCATTATGAAAACCTATCCGGCCACACAGTAATTGACTGTCAGAGAGGAACAGAACAGGGGCTTTTCACAGTGTTCACATTAGAGACTGATTCCCTTCTTTATGTTGTAACTTCTCCCCTGTTTCTTCCCATTTATGCTTGAATAAAAAACTTTGTGTGGTCTAGAGCTCTGATTGCACCTTTCGTTCCATAAGAATGTAACTAATTCATTCTTGCAGTGTTACACTGCTCAGTGAGCGTAGTAATCAGTGGCCCATAGGGCCTTGAAATAAAGTAAATGTTAATTGCTCTGTCTGCTTGAGCAAATAAATGACAACTTATGTTGATGATTAACTTGATCCTACAGTGGATGAGGGTTTATGCAGGTGTCAGGTGCTTCTGGAATCTAGAAGAATTTACCTGGTGTTGTGAGTGTGTGTGTGTCTATTTGGTCAGTCAGATAAAATCTACAGTCTTTAGGCTTTGTGGTGTTGTCACCATGTTCCCCGACTGTCCCCTGACTCTGTTTTTGGGGAAGACACCCTGGGTGGGAGGTTCTCTCAAGTATTTATTCTGAGATAATCTCCTCTAATGATGTCTCTCCTCTGTGCTTCGGTCAATGCCACCGCTCCTTCACAGGCTTATGAACAGATGTAGATGCTCAAATATAGAGTTTTGTGTAAACATGATTATAACCACACTTCAACCTAATCCTTACACAGAGACACCAGCACAGTGACTGTACAAACTTAGAAAAAAAGGTGCTATAGGAGAACCCTCTGAAGAACCCTTTTTGGTTCCAGGTAGAACCCCTTCGGGTTCCATGTAGAACCCTTTCCACAGGGGGTTCTATATGGAACTCAAAAAGGTTATCTTATGGGGATATTGTGTACGTGTACTAGTAATAACAAATTCTCACTTTGTTCTGTCTGTGCACAGCTTCCCATTGCTGTAATGTTGTTTCTTATTAAAAAAGGGACACAAACTGCTGTGATTGATGAGGAGGCTAAAGTTTGTTATGGCCTTATTCAAAGGGCTCTGCGCAGACGCTCGCTGCTTGGTGAAAGACTGTGTCATTTCTCCTGCTCTGGAGTAGGGGAAGGAGGGCAAGGGTAAGACTGGGCTAAGTAATGACACAATGAGCACCTTCAGTAGACTCTGGCTGTGGAAAAACCTGCCCTCATCACCCAAGTATTTTGTTCTGAATTTTATTAGCACTAGCCGTGCTAAAATAACCTGTTAATACGTATCATAGTGCAGCAATAATAACCTCCTCAATCATATTTTAAAAGTCACGTCAAGCCGGCCCAGTATAATTCATCTCTATGCAAATACATCAGTGTCAGCCCATTAATGTATTGCAAAGGGGTTTTAATAAAATGCATTCTCCCTTCTTTTTTTGCTCAGGAACAATAAAACACGAGCCCTGTTGCTCAAGAATTATAGCAACTATTACAGTAACACATGGACAGCATGCACTCTGAAAATAAAAACCAACAGATAAAGTGGCAGGGTCATGGTGGGGTGCAGACACTTAGGAAAATGGCAGTGAAGTAATAGATTGCGCCCTGGCTGTCTGAGGAGGCCTTAGCCTGCCTTGGAAATCAAAGCCTGATTATACATTCATTTGGGTCTGGATCCCCGACGTAGGATGCATAGCCCTCACTCACCAAGGTGGAGTTATTGCCAGCACAAAGTATATTGAGGGTAATGAATTAAGGAGGCAGTAAAAAGGTGATGAAGTGCATTCAGAATGTGTTATGCCCCTAATGAAATTAAAGCAGCAGTGTGTTGCGGGATATGGAGTGTATAGGCTCTAGGTATAGAGAAGGTAGGAAGGGAGGGAAAGTGTCCACTGGTTGGTGTAGGTTGAATAATGTGCAAAAGCTTACGTGTAGAGTTTCCAGTTTGGCGTTGTTAATGGGAGGTGTTATTTCATAGCAGTAGTTGCTAAGTCGTGTTGGAGGAGTCCAGGTCGGGAACGTTTACCTTCTGTCTGTCTGTTGTAATGCTCACACCATGCTGTCATAAGACTGCTCTTTTCTTGTTTCATATACATAATGATTGAGGCTCAGTTAACCTATCAAATGGCATGACCCAGTCCAACTGTACTCCAATTGGTGATGGAGTTTCAGTGATTTAGCATGTGTTGTTCTAAGAAGATCGTTGTATGTAACCCCAGAATAGCTTCACAGCATGTGTTCTCTGACTTATATGGCCTGATGATGAGACGCCCCACCCCCTGATTATCTGTCATTTAACGGTTTATCAAAGTCCCAAGATCCTGTCATGGCTGTGTGAATGGTGGATTTCTCTTTTTTATGGAGTCATTAATTTCATGTGGATCATTAGCTTCTATACACATCCTGTGTTTTGACAAATGCAGCCTGGGAAATAGGAAATATGTACATAATGTCCCTCCCACGGCCGTCGTCGTAGGCCCCCCTTCCCATCCGGCAAATGCATCACGTGATAAACAGGGAAGTGCCCCCCCCCCCCTATTTTACCCAAATGTGTTTCGAGGGGTGTCTCTGCTCATGCCCATCACTCCATTGCTGTAGACGGCTCATTCAATAGCAACCGCGGTGTCGCTGTGACACATGTGGCCATTGACAGCGTTTTCATTGTGACTATTGGTGCGTTTGGGGGAAACAGCATTAAATATTAGGTCTGTATGATAAATGATGAAAAGGTGAACATCCTCTGTAGCCACAGTAATATTATGATCACATCTGATGTTGCTTTACTGTGACCAGTGATGTTTTGGGGGGAATAAGGGGTTCACGTCTCATTCAAGATGCATTTGGTTGGTTTTAGAGGATTGCTCAGATTAGTAATTTGTCTGTGGTCCCAAGGTTGTCGCGTCTGCATGAATAACTGCATTTGAAAATAGTGATTTTAAAACTTTCCCCCTGAAATTCACTCTGTCCCAAAAGTATTATTGGGCTAATGTCTTTAAAATCCCTTTACTGTGAATAAGTCATTGCAGCAAGTAATGGAATTTTCAGGATGAAAATGGAATTGAAACCATTGCCTCTAAACACCTCCACTATGTTATTGAACCTGGGGTGGAGACGATTGTTGTAATGTTATATTTTTTGGCGACTCATTGTAAATGTGGACGATTCACCCATATGTTCTCAGAGTTTATTGCTCTGGTGAAAGCTTAAGTGAGAGGCAGGAGCATGAACTCCAGACAGCCTCACTTTGCTAAGCGCTAATATCTAAAATGCTTCTTATGACGTACTTGAAGTCAATCTGGGAGAATCTATTGATCTGAATGGCAAATCATAGGATGTCTGTCTATGCCAAATCAGGCCGGACCAAGGAGAGAGGGGTACTTAAGTGCATGGTCCTGACCTGGCTCTCCTTCCTGCGACCCTCATGACTACTGCTCCAGACACTCCCCAGTGTCAAAGGGCAAAGGTCAAACAACCCGCCCCAAGGTCACCCGACATTAACATTGCTGGGCATTTCATTTCATTTTCAAGACAACATAGTGTATACACAAAAAATGAAATCCTTTTTAACAGTGGTGATTTCGTGCGTTGAGGGGGAGAGGCTAATTGAATAAAACTCTGATTTAACTGCCAAAGTATTTTCTCTGTTGTGTTTAATCAATAATTAAGACTCATAATACCCCAGTTCATCGGGAGAGACATTTCCATAATCAATGATAAGAGGCTCTCAAGTTCAGCAGGTTATTGTGCTCTCCCTCCTTCCTCATCTTTCATATACTTATTTATTGTCAGGCTGCCTGTCAGATAGATAGGGAAAACACTACAGGAGCCCAGGAGGTATCTCAGAGGACTCTCAGCTGTGCCAGTTGCCTGGGTAACCAACCACTCTCACTCTCTCTGTGTGGCCCTCTCACTCAGAGGTCAGAGTGAGATCACTGGTGCTGTGGACCTTGGTTCAGGCCTGACCTGACGTAGTAAAGGCTCTTTCTGTGAGGACTTGGGATGACCTCATCTGACACTGTGCTTCTATGACCCCTCACTCTGGTCAGAGTGGTCATTTTGGTGGGGACAGTTTTCTCAGACCAAGTAGCAGTAATGGAAAGGGGTTTGTTGTCAGATGGTTAATGGTGCCCAGGTAAAGCCACTCCTCTGTTAGGCACTTGAAGTGCTCAGTATAGTGTACCTTTTGTAAAAACGGAAGAATGTGTAGAATATGATAGGTTTTGTAAGATGGTAATGGTGGCATTGTAACACAATGTTTTCACACAAAGTGCATATTCAGTTGTTACGCATGTCGTTTAATTAAGGTATGAATTGTAGATACATCAGCATGTACAGTATATCAACAGCAGCTGTGTATTCCTGTTGTAAATCATCACCTAGTGTAAGCCCCATGTCCTCTCTGTCTGTTTGTTCTCAGTGGACGTCATGGCATATCCCGCTCCTGACTGTTGTTCTTTACATTTTTATTTCATTTCGTTTTATTTTTACGAGAGCCAATAAAACACACATTGATGCCCCGAGCTGTTAAACTCGTAAGAGCTTCAACAAAACTCCTCAGTCATTGGCCTGCCAATAAAAAATGAAAACCCATTTAACCCAGTGGAGGTGCTGTGGTCAGTCAATAAACCAAACAAGGCGGAGTGCAGGTTGGACCGGGCTGCGCAGGCCTCTGGTGGAGATGGCAAGGTCAGAGAAGAGATTGTAGTGAAAGGTTCAACAGACAACAAAGAACAATCCGATTCTAATATGGATATGTGCGGACCTAGTCGTGTGCCAGGGGAGTGGCGAGAGAAAGTTGGGAAAGTCGTGCTTCTCTTGCCGTTACAGAAACATTGACGCATATCCTTTTGGCGTACGGTGTGTTGTGTTTGTGTGTCAACATGTGGGCGGGAAGGACACTAGAGAGATCTGTGAAGTTGATTCGGCTTTGCATTTTCGAAAATCAACTGCAAGCCCAAATGACTTCGTTGATAAAGACCAATAGCAATTGTTCCTCTGTACATACAGAGAGAGAAAAAAAGCACTGGGCTTGGCTGTGGTCTTTAGTATACTCTCTGAGGTATCTAGGCTAATGGGGCCTGCAGCTTTTCCCTTCTCGTGTATGAGAGGAATGAGGATAGGGGCATATGATCACATTCATTCACTAGTCTTTACACTATCTCCGGTATCATTGACCAGCAAACCTTAACAAATGATCTGCAGCTAGATGTGGTCACAAGTTCTGTGCTGTAACTAGAAATAAGCCTCCAGGATTCTGTATGATTTCATTACAGAAGGATGTTCTCTGTTTGAGAGAGAAATAGGGAAATAGTGACACGTTTCTATCATGTATAGTAACTTTCCCAGGCAGAATCAGGTCCATATACTGTAAGGCCCTGTTCCTGTGTGTGAGGTGATGCATCAGGCTTGCGGGATCTTGCCTCTCTCTCACCTCTCTCCCAGCACAAACAACAAGCAAACAGACACAGCTCCTGTCTATTCTCAGGGATGCACGGCCCTGCAGGTCTCTCAAGCTTGTGGCAGAAACTAGGCTACCATCTCAATCCTGCTCTACTCACTTACTGACTTACTGAGGATAGATTTAATTGCTACTTTTTACTCAATATCTAGATATAAATTCACAGGTGCCTGTTCATTTATCTAATTTATTTATTCTCAAAATATCCAAAGGCCAAAACCTGTCAAAAATGTAAATGGTCACTTAACAACGTCCTCTAAATCTTTATGGCATCATTGCAATACTTTTACTCCTCAAGTCAATATCATAAGAGTATACCTCAGTAACAGCATTACCAGCATTAATGTACCATTGCACGTCAGGTTGTCAAGGATCAGAGGTTGTCAGTTGTCCTGAGGTGTCGCCGTATGGCCTGGTCTGGCTGCAGGGTAAGGAGGGGACTGACCCTGACAGCAGTTGGCAGCTAATTCCCTGAGCCTCTTTGTTCATTAACAGCCCGTGTCTCCCTCCCTGCTGCTGCTGTCTGCTGGTTCTGGCCCATGGAGACGCCCGTTAGGGGCCCTTTTGTAATCCTATAAAGAGGAAAAATACCAATTTGTCACATTTTGTCTCACAGCTTTGTAGGATGTTAAAGAGGGGGTTGATAACTCCTCTCTCTGCCCATCACCAGCCCCCATCTCACAAACTCAACATGGGATCCTAGCTGACTGTCACCTACTACAGATATATACTGGGAAAGTCATTGGAAGGGTTAAAGTGGCGGTTGGTGCCGTTCAAGATTAGGGATGACAAAAAAACATTTTTTATGAGCATGGCCTTATTTCTATTACAGCATATTGGATGACTGTCATTCATATTCCATTCACCCAGCTCAATGTAACATTGATATGTTTAGGCTACTATATATTAAACTAGAATTTGCTCTATCCCCATCATGAGGTTGCTACAACCTAGCCACAGGTCAAGAGACAAATTGGAGAAGTCAAGGTGACAGAGAGTGACACATTCAATATCGCCTTGAACACTCTTGCGTGCATCTGATCACTCGCACACACAGTTAATTTTCATAGCAACCGTGTACAGCATCATCACTTTGCTCACATCTACACGATCTGCCGTTCCCTTCACTTGTGGACTTCACAGCACAACACAACAGCTGTCTGTGACCAGGCGCAATAACCTCTCCAAGCCAAACCTTCATACCATAACCGCTAACCTCTACACAGCCTACAGCATAGTTGTCATCATATTAATGTTATAGTCAACAAACTAGAACTAACGTGTTAGTAAACACACAATCCAATCCATGTGTACAATCACGCAGGACAGTGTACAGCAAGCAGTTTAACAGTTACACAGGCAGGCCCGGTGGCAATACCTTAATAAAACCGAAAGCTTACTTTGACTTGAAAGAGTTTCAGTGTTGGATAGCCTTAGCCAGCTAGCTAACATAAATTGTACTCCTCACTGTTTGAGTCAGGTTGTTGAGTAGGCTAAATTAGCTGCATTACCTAGCTAAGTAAGTGAAAGGTAAACTAAGAAGAATAAAATATCATGAAATATAGCTCTCCCTATCTCTCTCTGCTCTCTAGCTAGCTAGCTGTAGCTTATGCTTTCAGTACTAGATAAATTGTATGATCCTTTGATTGGGTGGACAACGTCATGCTGCAAGAGCTCTAATAGGTTGGAGGATGTCCTCCAGAAATGGTCATAATTACTATGTAAGTCTATGGAAGGGGGTGAGAACCATGAGCCTCCTAGGTTTTGTATTGAAGTCAATGTACCCAGAGGAGGACAGAAGCTAACTGTCCTCCGGCTACACCATGGTGCTACCCTACAGAGTGCTGTTAAGGCTACTGTAGACCTTCATTCCAAAACAGTGTGTTTTAATAAATGATTTGGTGACGTGAATATATTTATTATCGTTTCATCTAAAAAGGCTAATCTTTAATGTTTCACTATTTTTATTTTTTGAAAATTCACGATGGATGATGATCCTACCATTCCTCCTCTGAGGAGCCTCCCTGGTGTGAGGCTACTGTTGACCTTCATTGTAAAACAGTGTGTTTTATTCAGTTATTTCTTGATGTGAATATAAGTTAGTATGGTTTTATCTAAAAAGGATAGCTTTGTAAATGTTTCACTAGTCAAATGTTTATGAAATTCACTGAGTTAGATGGTCCTCCCCTTCCTCCTCTGAGGAGCCCACTGAAGGGTTATGTATGGCACAACTTTTGTTGAGTACTGGCGAAGTAAGTTTAATATGAATGTTACATTGTCTTATAAACTTAAGATCTTTACAAAATAAGCTAAAAATAGAATGTGAATAAAAAAATAAACAACACAGCACATTGGTCTGTTGGTCTTGCGAGTGAAAGAGGTCTCTGTGGAATGTTTCTGTATTTAATTACAGCCCGTGTCGTCTTTCAATGGACAGATCATTTTATATGTATTTATGTTTAATGGAGGGCTGCTTCATAGCTTTCTACTTAATTCCTGAATTCAGTAAGAAATAGAGTATACGTCACATGGAATAAGGAGTGCAATGAAAGTATATGAGGCAGGGGCTCTATTTATAGAATTGGTCATTTGATTTCCATACCAACTTAAGGACAGATGAGGAATTTATAATATAATGATAAACAAATTATAATGATAATGGCATAGGGAGAAGCAGAAGCAGGCCAGCCAGACATTCTTAAAGTAAAACCATTATAGAATTACATACTTAAGGATCAATCCATTTTCCTTCCAGAAGACCCAAGACTCAGGGAAAACACACGCACGCACGCACGCACACACACGCACACGCACACACACACACACAATCTAACTTTAAGTTACCTCTATTCTCTATTAAAATACAGTAGGTCCATAATAAAGGCACAGTGGGACACAAAGCAATTAGTACTAAATAATTAAATGCAGAATGAGCTTTCCAGAGTTATTGGAGTGGTGCTGTTGACTTATTGATCAATAGACAGACCAAAACTTCAAACCGTGTTGCAAACAGCATGGATCTCCTGGAATGATCTGCAACTGTGACACGCTGACTCATGAGAATCAGAGACATTTCATTGGTTTTTGTACCACAGAAATACTCAAAGCTGCCAATCAGCAACATGTAGAACACGGCAGAACATCAGCATAGTTAGGAGCTGTATAGATGGAGCAATCAATCTATCAATTGGTCATTCAGAGCTACCCAGACCAGAGAGGAGGTGTTTAGGCTGGTTCGATACATTGGACCCACAGTGTGATAATTAATGTGACAATGACCTTAAATAATTCAGTTTGCTGTATATGTTTGCGGGGAACGACGACAGGAGTGTTAAAGCAAAGCAATCCACAGTCCCCACAAAGCAATACTTCACACGTTCTAAGCAATTTCTTCACCGGGTCACTCTCAGGCAGATTATAATGGGTCTATAAAGTCTGGTGACCTCACAGTCTCTCTCATTTACAGCCAATGACTTTAAGTGTGTCCAATCCAATCCTTAGGTATTTATTGAGAGGGAAGCACAGAGCTGCTCTCTAAGTAAATTGAAATCTTTCCTCCCCCTTGGGATATCTTTTCAACTGAATCCAATGACTTGAAAATAGCCCCAGGACTTGAGGGAGGCAAGGGATCATGCACTTCAGTGCCTGGAAATCTAAATATGTGTATATTTCTACCAATATTTGAATTATTCTATATGATTAAAAAAGTGAACATTGTCGTTTTAGGAGCTGTGTTTGATCGTCTTTCGAGAAAAAAAACACAATTGAACAATTTAGATAATACTCAATAGCTAATGTGACACAAGTTCTGTTGTTAAACATGCATTTAGACCATACAAGAAAACGCAACTTGATGTATATGAGCCACTTCTCACATGATGTAAAGTGTGGGTTTGAACCATATAAATCTGTACACAAACTCCCTCAGCTGTTGGGAGTGAGTGTCCAGCTCTGTGGCCCTCCAAGGCACTCTGCTGCAGCTGTATAAATGGGTTATGTGTGAAATGTAAGCTATGCAGGTCAGAATGGGAAAGAGTCCTGCTAGGCAAATAAACAGTGTGATGTAATAACACAAAGAGACTTTCTCAGCCCTTCCAGGTTCAACCCACACTTCATTACCAATGAAACAAGTTTAACCCCATACAAGAACTCTTATGTCCCTATGGCCCCTTTCAATGACGAGGCATCAATCAAATAATGGTAAATATGCTGTTCAAAAGGTGCACTTTAGTGTGTCTATGGTGGGTTATAATGCAGAAAGATGGATCCTAAAATCAATACAGGATATTCTGTAGAATGGTGTCAGCATTTAGTATTATGGATCATTTTGACAGATAAGCTGTGGCTATTTTAAAATGAAAACGTTATGTTTTTGTCAATCGATGAAGGGTCCACTCCTTTTAGCATGGTCCCTTTTCACAGAGCATTCATCTTTTTAAGTATACTTAAACAGGTCACATCCGATTCTCTGGATAGACTAATGGTGATTTCCGAGGCAGAATTCTCTGTCCATTTAAGGCTAATTGAGGATATCTGTGTAAATGTAATACGCTTTATGCTTCGTTTTGCATTTTGTCCCCTCAACCCCTCAACCCATAGGTTAACACTCGTCCTGCTTTCATCTAATCTTTTGTCCAGGGCATTACCCTGGAAGGATCGAGAGAGAGCAAGAACTAAGGGGAGAGGAGCGGGTCAGGTGGTCTGGTCCCTATCCAGAGGGTCAGGTCGTCTGGTCCATATCCACTTCTCTGCTTCCTTCATCCCATTTTATCGATCGCACAGCCTCATAAAACACTTTTTGGTCCGATTCTTTGAGAATCAGTGATTGCTGTGTGTATTTGACATCCTGTTTCACACTGCCAAGGAGAAAAACATCCACCAAAGCCATGGAGGATGAAGTTGTTTCAGCACCTGTGAATTTGATTTGACATTGAGTTCTTGTTTGGGTGCTTTGTGATAGTGCTTGGCATTTCCACACGTTGACACAGTTCTCTCTGTCTTGTGGTTCGAGAGATGCAGACATGTAGATGAAGACATTAATGGTCCAGCACCTCCTTATTGTGATATAAACCAAGTGTAGAGACAGACAAGCCAATCTCAGATTGATTATGCTGTTCCTCTCCATTGATTGTCCCGCTGATCTCCTCTGAAGTGTGTAAAAAAACAAGAGAGAAAGTATTATTCCGAAAAAAAATGACAAAAAACACTCATTTCTATTTGTATTTATTATTTTCTACCATGAAGAGAGGCGAGTGATTGAATAATCGTTTTTTTTTTATTAATTTCATGGATTATTTGCTCATTATGCATTAATCATGGTGCCCCATCTGGAGGGTGCAGGCGTGACTGTGTGAGAAACAGCCATTCTGATCTCAATTAGATTATGCCTCTCCTCTCCGTCTAGCCATAAATCACTTCTCCAAAGTGAAATTAACAGTTACTGGAGCGCATTAATAACCCGCGTCAGGCATGAGGGAAGGGCAGCCACTGGAACCACCACCCATCTCTCACAATGTTGAAAACATCATTTTGTTTGTGAAATATCAACATTTCACGCCAAGGTTGCTGCCCCCCTCTCTCGCGGCGCTATGACAGGGAAAAATGACGGTACGTGGAGCACCAGACATCCACTTACCCGGTCACCAGACACTGGCTGCATGTGCAGCGTGTGGTGTGCGCAGCAGCTAAACCAGACCGCGGTCCATATGGGCTCGTAGCTGAACACAAACTCAGCCCACATAACAACCTCTGGATGGAATCCCCATGATTGGGGATGTCTTAATCCCAATGTAAAGTCATTAAATAGATCATCATTATTTGCCCTAGAAAATAGCTAATAATTATTTGCTTAAAGCTGGAATCCATAGCGGTCAAACTGCCACGTCCGTTTGTGATATGTTACTTCAAACAATAAGCACTGTTTTTCCCATCTGCCGTCATCGAACATCCTTTCACGCAATAGTGCAGCAGAATATTTTTTTTTAACCACTATGCTGGATTCTAATTTCCTCAAAAATGAAAATAATAACAAATGCTCCTGGGGCAGCCAGTGAAGCTGCTTTCGCATGTGACAGATCTCAACTTGAAAGAAATAGTATAAATAATATTAAGATCGACATCAACAACCCAAGAATATTATGTGTTTGTCATCATTATGGGCCATATGAATAATCATCGTGGCTGTAAATCCAGAGATAGACATTGGTTGCATTCCAAACACTTAAAAGACACACCCTATCCCCAGCCCTCAAATTAAGTGGACAATACTGATGACATATATTCTGACCAGTATACACTTTCACTTCTGATGACATGACGTCTGACCAGTATACACTTTCAGGGCAAAGGGCGAGGGAGGGAGGAAGGAATGATTTTTAAATGTACCGTTCTTGCCCGGAAATTCGTCACTAGTTCATCCCGCGATTAATGTGTTTTCAGCCATCGGTAGCTTGTGGGTGCTTTATATGCACTACAGTCAATTAGGATTGCATGTCTACTTATATTAACTATATAATTATTAATACACGCCTACTGTATGATCGCTAGCAAATGAATTAGCTAACTAACGTTAGCCTGCCTAGCTGGAACTTCTGAAGAAGGAAAGTGTTTTATTTCTACAATTTCCAAAAGATAACCAAGCAAAACATAATTACTTTTACGAGATGTATTTGTGCAGTAGTAGCACAATTTAGAACCCTTTTACATTCGTTTTTACTTTGTATGTTGACTTATCCATATTGACGTTGAGGTTTTAAGTTTGGCAGATTTTTCTTAGCGATCATCGCAAATTGAATTAATGGTGCGTTTCAGGCCCCCGAAGTGAACATAATTGTTCACTCGCAAACTCGATCAAAAATGAGGGCCGAGGGGCTTACGTTGCGAACTTCCCTTGTTTGCCCTTGTTTGGACCTTTTGTCCAAGATGGGGACTGGGATTCCCACAAGGGCATAAGGCGAGGGGAAGTGGACGAGGGTGTGTCTTATACTGTATCCTCTATCACAGGGGTGTAAATGAATGGCGTTTTGACAGTGAGGTATCCTCACACACTTCCAATGCCTCGGAGGCAGTCAGTTGTGGCCTGGCCAATAGTGTTACTACACAAGGGGCAACAGATAGTGAGATATGAGGGGTAATTCTGATGACTACCCAGGTGAAAGCGCAGGGGGCCCTGTGATTTATGAAGAGCACTTAAACCCTTTGTGTCGTGTACATCACATCTTTGATAGATTAGAAGTGTGACATTAAAATGGAAATGACTTCTGGGAAGCTTGACCAGGGACTGTGGACCACCCCTGACCTCCCAGTGAGACCACAGGCTGACCGTGCATCCCTCAGAGAAATAGTGACAGAGAGAGAGAGAGAGAATGGAGATGGGGTAAGATAGGTGAGAGAGTGTAAATAATGTATGATAATACCTGTTTGAGATCGGTGAGATTAAGACCAATCAATCAATGAAACCCGACGCAAGTTATTTTTAGTTCTCTCATGCTAAGGGCTCTCCCTTGCCACCACAACGGTTATATTTCACCAAGATCACCAGCTCAACAAGAGATTACTTATTTCATTATTTTAACAAGAGCAGAGCATCATGTTTCTATCATCTTAACAAGACCTTTCAGTCACATAGGATGAATGAGGAACAAGAGCCAGGGACCAGAGACATTGTACAGTACAGAGATGAGAGAGAGAAAGATAGAGAGAGAATGAGAGAGAGTATGTGTGTGAGATAATAAAAGGGTGATAAAGAACAGTAGATAGAGAGAGAGAGAGAGTTGGATTCTGGGACTGAGGAATTCCCCAAACCGCTGATTGGTCGTCTTACATCTGCCATGTGAACCAGAGGGCCTTGTTCTGTCGTTCTTTCCCAGCAGCACTCTGACACCACCATCCATAATTAATGGCATAATTTCCATTAGACTATTGACTAAACAAATACATAAATCACACAGGCCTGAGTCTATAGACGCAGACATATTTAATCATGTTCCAAATAATGATTACGGTTCCCATAATACAATCATTATTTTCAGCAGTTGACTTGAATTAATCCTCTGTCACTGTGCCATCAAACACAGAGAGAGAGGTTGAGAGCAAGAGATGCAGAGAAAGAAGGAGAGGCAGAGGAAGAGGGAGAGGTAGAGAAAGAGGGAGAGAGAGAGAGTGGGAGAGAAAGAGTTTGGAAGGCTAACGTGTGAGTGACAGTGATAGAGAAAAAAGACATGAGAATTTGGGGGCCGCTTGTCTCTTTATGTGGAGTGGCAGGTGAAAAGTGGCTGTCAGAAATGCACTGGATATTTGCTGTTTTGTTTATCAGCTGGCTGGCGCTGAATAAAAGAGGAGGAACATGTATTGCCTGTCCGTCTGTCTTTTCATCTGCTCCCTAAATGGGTCTGGGGATTGGAGAGTGCAGTTTATCCCCTCCATTCCCCCTGACAGAGAAACCATTTAAAGCTCACCGCCAAGGAGACAGCAGTCTGTCACCAGAGACACCGCTCAAATCAACTCCTCAAACGCTGCTAGCCTGTTTAGCCATGGCACCGCACGGTGCTCAGAGTTTCATTAGGTTGTCGCCCCCCGCCTCATTTTCCTTGTCTTACCATATGTGAGGGATACATTACCATGACTCCCATGGCTTCTCTCTCCATTTTATCTCAATAGTCATTGGGAAACTGTCATGATGATTAACCAAATATATTGTTTTCCTTTTAATTGATTTAATTTCCTGCTCTTTTCCCTGTGGATATAGGTAATACATTGTATTTGCGGTGAGTGGACTCTCCCGAGCACATTACAAACATGAATGGAGATTTATACAGGTTAACAACTGTCATTATCACTGTGAAGGTAAAGCCAATTTGATGAGCCCATTTCTTTCTGAAACCTCCCAAAGCTCCTGGGAATCTCCTTTTCAAACAGTGGGATGAGGAGATCACCATCCCCCAGCCTGTGATCGAGCGAGGTCAGAGGTTAATGACTTTGTGTTTACCATCCGACCCGCTCTTTGATAACAGGACAGCCCTCCCGTTTCTACTTTTCCACTGTTTTAATAAAGACGCTCAGTGTAGCAACATGGAATGTGATGCCAGAAATGGCTTTGTGAGGAGAACAAGCACCCACAAGCTGGAGGGAGAGTGAGAACCACTAATATTTATTCATGATAGAGAGAAAGTAGTGGAGTGTTGGCACAGGCTACTTCATTTACATGTTGTTATAGACTCTGTCTCCAAATAGATGAACCTGTCTTGCTCACTCCCTTTCCTTGTCATCCTGTCTTCCTGCTGGGGAAAGAGAATGTCTTCAAAACTCCTTGTCCCTCCATCCTCTTGCATCCGTCGCCTAGTTGTTGTTCTCAGTAATGGGGTTGAGACGCCAAGGTGAAAGTATTCTACCGTAATCATATTAGATCATCACAATAGGTATGAAAATCAGGCAATTAACTAATGCACAAATAGTTCTCTCTCAAGAATATGATTAGCAATGTGTTGGAGTACTTCAACTTGAGAGCTGATGAATCATGGGAATCTAAATATGTTTCACTCGTTTCGGTTCCGATTGCGTGGGAACCAGACATCATTGACAAAGTTTCTCGTGATAGATGTGACAATGACGATTGCTCCGGCTGGCAGGATTAGATTTGGACACTGAATCACTTGTGTGTGAGAGAGAGACTAGGAGGGTAGTAGATAAGGCAGATGGGAGACCTGTGGCGTTGAACGCTGGATATATTGACTACCACGGACACCAACTGCAGTGTTTCTCACCATTACGATAGCCTTATCAGAGTCTTAGGACAAGGCTGAATATCTCACTAACTACAGGGGCAACTGGCCGTAGACTAGTGGAATTCTCTCAGTAACATTTGTCGGCATGGCGGGTGTATTGTTTGACATGCCGTTTAAACGTATTACGACAGACAGATACGCAGGGCCAGAAACACACGGTTAAACATAGCCCTAGTCCTTCGATTGTTATAGGTGCAACTCTGAAGGAAGCTCTTTATTCGGTTCAGTTGTCTGAGAAGGTGTATCTTAGCGTTTACCACAAACCTCTAGCTGAACAGGGGCTACCTGAAAGGGAGCTGAGTCTGTTTGAATCCGCCTTCCCTTCGCTGCGTGTCAGCAGAACTCTAACCTGTGCATCCTTAATGACACATGTTTGATGTGCACCGCAAACAGGATCATTTTCTTTTTCAGCCTCAAGTTGTTAAATTGCCCTCTTCCTGGTAAAATGTATTGCCATTTAAACATGACAAAGAGGCCGTTGAGGTGATCATTACAATAATCCATCATGTCTACCACTACTGGTAGCCAGTGTTGCGGTAAATCCCATCTGGCCAAGGTCAACAGTGGGGTTTCTCCCCAACATGGCTGCGCGCTGTGTCTCTTTGAATGTCATCCGTTTGCTTTTGTCAACAGAAGGCCAGCAGCAAATTAATGCTGCAGATGATCTGACGAGCGGCTGAGAACAAACAAACCCACGAATACCTGTTGATTGTCAGATTAGCTGATTCAGAGACACTCTAGCTATTGCCTTACGTATGCATAACATCAATTTACATGGTTAGAAACTGTCTGGCCATTGACATCATAATACTGCCATATAGCCCAGTACATACTATACTTAGCATGCTTCAGCACCACTGTGTATGTGGTGTGAATTAATCATATTGTAGTAAGTACACAAGGTGTGGGCTACAGTACCTATGCCCATAAATGAGGTATAGAGATATAATGAGGAGACATATCAATAGTATGCACTAATCCCTTACACATCGCCTTTTGTTTAAGGATTGTGTGTCTTCCTATAGCATTACCAGAGTCCCAGACATCCTCAGGGCAGCCTAAGGAACCCCCGCATAGAGTTAATCATTGCATCCCAACCCCTACCCCCATTGATTACCCACATCGTGAAGCCTCTTGAACAGTCAATCTTGCCTTCGATGCAGATTGCAGTGGCAGAGCAGTCGCCTCAGCCCTTAAAAGTGCTTTCATTTTGTGTGGTTGTGCTTAAGAAGTATCGATCCGCCCATTGGTTCGACTCAAGACGTTTGTGCCGAGTCGGTCTTCAGCGTAACCGTGCTATATCAAATACTGTTTTAGCACCCGCATCGCCTTTCTTTCCAACACATGAATGCACACACACGCACACGCACACATTCCTATGTGAATTGAGTTTTCATCAAAGTTTAATTGACTTTTTCTTTTCTCGCTGCTTGTGAGGCTTCAGCTGTCCGCTGAGACCTGTTTGTGATGTGGCCTCGAAAAATGGTGAGGCAGGACACACAAGTTTAACTGAGACCCGATGATGAACTAGATTCCCATGGCTGAAACCCTATCCTGAGGCATACGCTGTCGACCATCTAAGAATCTTTCTTTTCACAATCACAGAATCCCATTTGCATCCTCCGGAGCTGATTGGCTGTACACAAGCATTTCTGCATGAATGTGTAAGCATCAGCACCTTATGACATCGTAGTATATCCCCATATCACATTATCTACCACTGACAATGAAATATGCTTGTTTACTTTCTTGAGAACATGGAACTATTTCATTTGATCTGAAATACTTATTACTATAAGTGCCCCTGCCTTTTATCAAAAATACAGCTTCGGGTTAATCAATTCTGTAGAATGGCCAGCAGTCACAGGCAGAGCTAGTTTTTCCTGACCGACGGCAGGCAGAGCAACATTACATTCTCCAGTTGTAAATCTGAAGGGTCCATACGCGTCATTCAACCCAGGGCCCTTTAAAACATGGACCAATGGAGACACTCTAAAAAAAACAACCCTGCTCAGACAAAAGAGAGTGAAATGAGCGTTTTACATGCTTTTTCCAAGTCAAGAAAAAGCTGGCTGGTGTTTCAGGCAATAGTTAAATACTGGAGAGTCTGTGTTGACCCACAGCTGTTTGGATAGGGCCACGCCACCTCGACTCACTGAGTGTTACAATGACTCTTTGCTTAGTTTCAAGAGAAAAGGCCCCGCACTGTCTCCAAGTGCTGTGCACAACTGTCAAGTTACAACTCAATAAACTTTGACCACAGCTGCAGCTAAATGGAAAACACCCAGATAACAGAGAAAGAAGAAGAGTTGTTCCTTTTTCAGAGCAATTTTTCTGAGCTGAAAGAAATGTCCACTTTCAATAATCGTAGTCAACAACGGAGGATGTATTTCTTTATTCCCAGAAAGACAACTTCACTTTTAAAAGCAACTTCACTTTAATCTCTACTTAAACCACAAGAGATAAAGACCATCTCCTTTGCCATGGCATTTTCCTCCGCAACATCCTAAGAGTGATCAGTGTCTGTCTGCTGCAGGAGGATTTGAGTAGCTTAGCCTTGAGATGGCAACATTTCCTTATGACTTCAGCTCCGGTTTATAAGATGTAAAAGCTTTGTTATAGATGTGCTAGCTCAAGATATGTTCCCCCTCCCCTCCGGCTCCCTCGAGACATTAAGCAAATGTGCAAAAAGAGGAATCTGTCTTGATGAATATTTCCTCCCAGGGAATGAGTTACAGGGCTTTAAAGTCCCTGCTATTATACCTCCGGCACAGTTATAAGAAATGTTGGAGGACTTATTTAAGTCTTTTGCCATTTTTTCTGGTTTCCCATCATGTACATGCACATGCCTTGGTTTGGATGGAACAGATAATTCTATTAATTGTATTAATATATATGTTTTATTAGGTCATTTTCTGATATGAAACTATTACAATTCTCACATAACAGGAAGACCAAGCTGAATCCAACATGGTAGTACAGCTTCATGAATAACCCTATTATTTGTATAGATTGTAGATGAATTGCAATGTTTGATGGTGAATTAATATGACTTTGTCTCCAATAGGCTGTATGGTGAAAAAGTGAATCACAATAAAGACATATGTCAAATTAGGACAATAATAATTCTCAAACCGTACTGATTCGTCTTCCATTGGTAGTCTACCTAGAAAGGATCCACACACATCACTTTCATCCGTTGTGGTTTATGTTGATCTCAGCCAGGCCAGCAGGGTTGTTCACCTTGTCCCTGTGCTTATCTGATGTTTACAACAGAGATGTAAAAGTGCCTGAGTAAACTCCATTTAATGTGCCCGGCTGTATCTGAAATACATAAATATGCCAAGTAAAGGCGCCTTAATAGACCTGCGTAGGCTGGTAATTGCAGCAGTATTGTTTCCCCCTGATTAGGACAAAAGCGGTCCCAGAGGACCTCCCATCCTTCAGCAGTTTCATCTGCATTAGCTTGCTCTTCCTCTGCTTTAATCTTGTCCATGCTCAGGTATTTAGAATAAATCAATGGGAATACATGATTGTTTAATGATTTTTGGAGGAGCTCTCTTCGACCACAGCTGCATGATTTAGAATGACTAATTCCACTTTTTACCATTGATCCACCGCTATGGGAACCATGCATCCTTGCCAGGGAATGTCCGCAGAGAGAGAGAGAGAGAGAGTGTTTGTGTTTGTGTGATGAGATTGCTGAACGTTATGGAGAAAGTAGGAAATAATAGATTTACTTCTGCGTGTGTCGTGAAGTGAGACTGTGTGTGTGGAGATCTTCTCCAAAATACTAAGACACATTTAATGATAAAAGTATTGCTTGCAACATACACTGAGTGTACAAAACATTAAGAACACCTTCTTTTTCCATGACATAAACTGACCAGTTGAATCCAGGTGAAAGATATGATCCCTTATTGATGTCACCTGTTAAATCCACTAAAATCAGTGTAGATGAAGGGGAGAAGACATGTTAAAGGAGGATTTTGAAGCCTTGAGACAATTGAGACGTGTATTGTGTATGTGCTCCATTCAGAGGGTGAATGGGCAAGACAAAATATTTAAGTGCCTTTGAATGGGGTATGGTAGTAGGTGCCAGGCGCACCGGTTTGTGACAAGAACTGCAACTCTGCTGAGTTTTTTCACACTTAACAATTTCCTGTGTGTATCAAGAATGGTCCACCGGCTGCGACCGGGAGGTCCTTGGGACGACGCACAATTGGCCTAGCGTCGTCCGGGTTAGGGAGGGCTTGGCCAGTAGGAATTTCCTTGTCTCATCGCACACCAGCGACTCCTGTGGCGGGCCGGGCGCAGTGCACGCCAACCAAGGTTGCCAGGTGCACGGTGTTTCCTCCGACACATTGGTGCGGCTGGCTTCCGGGGTGTGATGCGCGCTGTGTTAAGAAGCAGTGTATTGGAGGACGCATGACTTTCAACCTTCGTCTCCCCTCGAGCCCGTACGGGAGTTGTAGCGATGAGACAAGATAGTCGCTACTAACAATTGGATACCACGAAAATTGGGGAGAAAAAGGGGTAAAATTAAACAACAAAAAAAGAAACCAAAAAAAGAATGGTCCACCACCCGAAGGACATCCAGCCAACTGTGGGAAGCATTGGAGTCAGCATGGGCTAGCATCCCTGTGGAATGCTTTCAACACCTTGTAGAGTCCATACCCCAACAAATTGAGGCTGTTCTTGGGGAATTCACAATATTAGAGTATATTAGAGTAGTGGGCTGTACAGTGAAGTTAAAACCTATGCCATTAAAAAAAAAAAAAGAATCATACCTACCTGCCTTGGTCATTTGTGATAAAGGGATTAATTAACTACATGTTGTTAACATGCATAGGCTGTTAATTGAATACCATGCCAGTTACAGGTTAATGAATTATTCCGGCAGGTCTGTTTGAAACGATGCTACAGCTCCAGGGCAGAAGGGCTGCAGGACAGGCACTGTGACACAGTATCCTTGCTTGTTGATGGACACCTTAATTACACTGGAAGCTGATTAATTATGGGTCTGCCAGTTGCCACTCATCTCAGCCCAGGTCTGCTTCCTGCTCAACCTCTCAGAGTAGCTGCTTATGAAAGGTGCTTCCCCTGAACCTCACAGTGCCAGTGAGATGACTGCAGCGTACGGTGCTTCCTCTGTGTCTTATCAGTGGATTCCGCTGTGTTGAGACCATATAAATCCACAACCCACTCAAAATGAATGGAAATAAATAAATGGATGTGTTAACATTTCCAAAAAGTAGCTTTGCTCTGCTTTGCTTCAAACAGCCTGCACTGTAAAAAGTAATTAGATCTGCTAACAAGATTTTTGGGTGGAAACCCGTTGCCTAGAACCATTCGAGTAACCCAACTCAAAGTAGGCCGTGTTCAATACAGTAAAACAGTGACATCATCACCCATATGGTTTTTAAGTTGTAAATACTGTATTACTGTGTTTTATGAACTTTTTGACACTAAATTGCATGATATATTCTGAGCTATAACAATTAAAGTTACTTGAACATGAATATTTGTTATATTGAACATGAACATTTAGGGTCCCTTCTACTTAAATATTCAAGTGTAAGTAGTAAGTAGTTCTGATTAGTCATTTTCAGTGGCCGTGTCTAACGTGTTTTGTGTATTTGACCATTTGTCATTTGAACCCACCGTAGCAGGCTTTGTTGAGCACAGTGCTCATTCCTCTAGCAGTAACTGGAAGTAGAGCTGTAAACATGACAGGATTCTGCATTTGCCTCTGTCATTAAGAGTGGTCCCCATCTTGTTGATGGTGGGAATGGCTGGTCTCATTATTTAACATCGTGATCAATTACATCTCATAGCACAACAAACTGCTTAAAACTATTTTAGAAATGTACATTTCTTTCTTCAAACATGCATACAACATTGTTTAAAAGACTCTTAAAGTCTAAGCATTTTGAATTACCCACAATCCTTTAACAACAGCGCCACGTGGCACTATTAAGTATTCACAAATTGCAAAAACCTAATAATTCTATATCAGCACAAGACAGATAAATTAAGTGTTTTTTACTCAAAATTCAATGACTGACTGCTACTTTTATTATTTTCAGTAAAAACTTAAAACGTAATAGAATTAAGTAAAAACAACTTATTTAATACATGTTAGATTGACTTTAAAATATGAAATAATCATAATTTGTAAGAACTAAACTTTAGATTAGCAGAACACAAATAGATAAGTTATACTTACTCAATAACCTAATGTTTGTTAACAGTATTCAAAAACATTAAGTCATAAAAATCTTATTGATATCTGAGTTAGTACCACTTTTATTATGATTTGTGTTCTGCTAACCGTTGGATATTTTATGATTTAGGTAGTTACTTTTTACAGTGTATGGATGTTATCCTACCACCACAGGAAGCCTGTTCTCAATGTGTTACAGTGTAGTATTAAGGTGTTGAAATGAGGTTAAGTGACCTGGGCTGGTCTGGCCTGGCATCTGTCCTGGTCTGTCATCCCTGTTTACCTGTAGACGTGCCTTGAAACTGGGGCTTAAAATGGCCGCCAAAAGAAACTTGTAACGTAGAAATCAGCACCTCGGACCTCCACTCTTGCCTGTTAACCTCATCTGCCCCGGGCTCATAATGCAGCCAGAGACAGAGGTTCCATGGACTGGTGGACCTTTCTGCCCTCCCACCCAGATGCAGCTACTGTGGAGATCACAGATGGGTGTCCATGGGGATCCTAATGAACTGTTGAATATTCTCAAGGATATTCTGGGAATTTGTGGACTGTAGTAAAGGGATGGGGTTATGAGGACTTTACCCTGGTCATTTGGGGATGGGGTTGTCACGTACATCTTGGGTTTACTTAACATTGATGAACAGTAAAGATGATATTCAAATACAATTGTCAAAGACAACAATGTTTTAGGTGTCAATTATATCCTTTATTTGACATTAAATATAGCACAGTCATTTAAAAAGAACATCACCAAGCTAAAACTATAAATGAACTCTGCATTAGGATCAATTTAAACTCATTTGGATTCTAATTCAAAAAAACATTCAAATAATTCCATCCTAAATCCTCATTATACTGCTTATACCTTGGTCTGTGGGCACAGAAAAGCACAGCACAGCACTCCCTATTCATCCTAACATTTGCTTTTCCAAAGTGAAGGGAGCACAGCATTTAAAAGTCACTTCCGCTCACCGACCAATGCTCTTAGCCCCCCTTCCCTCCCAGACCACCCCTTTCTGTCGCCTTCCCATCAGAAGAGCCCCAAGTCAGACTGTTTACCCACAGAGTAAACTTATTAAGTCAGTGATGTCAGATTACTGGAAGAATGGAGGCTGAATCAAAGCTGTCGGTATGTCGGAGCTTAAGGGACAGAGCAGCAGGAACCAGACTGTCCAGAGTTCAATCCCATCGTTTGCATCCGGTGAGCAGGAGGCAGTTTGCCACTGGCTGTCTTCATGGTCCTTTACTTACTCGTAATACTGTTGTGCAGTCTTGGATTCTCAACACTCTCATCATTCTCGTGACAGGTGAAATGGAAAAATACATCAAAGCTACACTCTATTTTGTGAGTGCTGCCTATATTTCTCATATTCTCATCCCACTTTTTGTTTGACAGGAACTGGCAAAACAAAGAATGCTTTAAAGTCTCGGCTGGCAATGAAAATGTCCTTAGCCTTATTTCAGTTGTTGGGCTTCAATCAAAATGACTTTGTAATTGGTGTATATGATTAGATTAGTTGGAATAAAGTCAACCTCCCCTTTCTAAAAGGATTAAGGTGAATAAAAAAGCTGCCATTAAAAAGTGTTCATTCTAAACTCTGTAGAGGAGGGTGGGATGGTGGGTAGAAATGCAATCTTGTAAAAAAAAAAACGATGAAGAATAAACGTTGACTTGTTGGGAATGCAAATCAGCCCAATCGCATTTTATGCTAATAAAAGGAATGGCAAAACATTTCAATGTATTCTTGTCTTGTTACAGCCAGGCTAAGAGCTTCTAAATCCCTACCATTTACCAAATTAAACTAATTTAAAGTGCTTCCAAAAGGCACATCTGTAGGCTGACGTTTGTCCCAAGCCTTGAGAGTGGGCTGCGAAAGCATTCGACATTCCATTGATCCTTGAATAGTCATGCCTGTCATGGAGCCATATCAACCATTATCATTCTAATTTTACTCCCTTTCTTGGCCCCTAATCTAATTTGCAATGATGCTGGAGCATTTCCTGAGGCCACTGCACTTTCTTCAGAATTTCAACAAGGGCATTAAAGCCCCCCAATTTACATTAATGAAGTGCACATTTAATTAAACAGTGACTGCCCCTAAAAACCAACTAATCCCTTTGAATATATATATATATATATTTTTAAATGTAACCTTTATTTAACTAACCAAGTCAGTTAAGAATATATTCTTATTTACAATGACGGCTTACACCTGCAAAACCTAGACGACGCTGGGGGCAATTGAGTGCCGCCCTATGGGACTCCAATCATGGCCGGTTAAGATTCAGCCTGGAATCAAACCAGGGTGCCTGTAGCGACACCTCAAGCACTTTGTGGCACCTCCTCCGTTGATGCCAGTCTCCCTCGACTCCTATGAAAAGGCCATGCCATCATGAGGCCTCTGATAGTGACCCGAGTTGCTGCCCTGATCCACAGACAACTTCATCAACAACGTCAGGTAATGTGTATTATGTGAAAAGTTCTATAAAAAAAATACCCGGCTTGAGAAACTAGTAGGTTAATTCCCCAGCCAATCAGATACAACTAGTACAATCATTTTGGTTGTGAAGTACGTTAGCAAAAAACTTTTGTCCTTTCTTATTATATCACCATATCACAGGCCCTCCCAGTCAACACCACCTCATATGACTGCCTGCTGCAGTTGTTCGAGAGATGTCCAGTTTGCAGCTGAACATGCAGCATAAAGAAGACCAGCAAGGGGCCCCTCATCCAGCCAGAAACCTGCACCTGTCAGCAGCAACAGCTTTCACAAGCTCATCATTTGTACAAATACAGAAGGTAACCCACTTCATTACTTTTGATACATTCGATAACCAATTGTGAAACATCATTTATGTAAACTGACATTATTTGTTGGTAATTATTTGCTTCTTGGATGCATATAATGTCCAGAGCACTACCTAGCCTGGTTGAACCAGCCTGATCGTTGTGTTCACCATTTCTATTTCACTTCACATTTGATGATATCTGAAGTGAAATAGAAAGGCGATCAGGTTGGTTCCACCAGGCTATTCATAACCACCATTGATAATGTGATCAGTGCTCTGTGTGTGTGACCGACCAGTATCTTTGATGAGGGGTCAGGGGCCGATCTACGCTGCTATACCCATCAATAGGGCTCTGGCAAAGACCTCACCTCCAGCCTCACCTCGTGCCGGTCGTCGATGGGGAGAACAAAATGTAGGTAGGTTTAGTCTGACCTGTTCAAACTTCAACATAGTATGTATTTGTGTGTCAGATATCTACCTATCCCGAACTGCCACTGGTAATAGAACAGTGACTGTGTGTACTGTATGTGTTCACAGATGCATGAGATGCATTTCTACAGACTATTTCTACAGATGGACCGGAGGGGCTTTTGCCAGACCATAATTGTGTCGTTTTTATCTGACCTGTTCAAACTTTAACATAGGATAGGTAATACAGTAAAGTACTAACTGCCATTGGTAATAGAACAGTGACTATGTGTTCACAGAAACATGTATGGAGCCAGCACCTGGAGACTTGCAAGATGATGTGATGAAGTCCAGACTGACAGATGGTCTCGATACTGGTGTCTCTGAATGGAGAGATACCTATCACTCTGCATATACATTTTGTTAAACACAACTTTTACTTGTTTTGTCTTTTTTTTTTTAATTATTGAATTGAATGGTATCAGTCAATATGGGGAGGGAGAAATCCTGGCATTTCTGCACCAGGATCAGGGAACTCCTGTTGTATACGGGTCGTCACACAGGAAGGTATGACCACTCTGATATGTTTGCCAAGGTAGCCCCATTACCACCAGACAAAATGCAGATAGGCACAGTGTCTATATCAGCTGGGAACGACATTGTTATATTATCAGAACACTGCTTCTATGGTATTATGTAAAGGGTAGTTTATTCTTCATGGACCTGTTGCTACATTTGAAAGTTATCACTTAGAATATCTACATACTGTAAATTAAGCAATTTCATTCTTCTCATATTACTCTGTAGGCTACTGACCTATTTAAAGCTTCTTCTGGCATCTCACCATACATCTGCCTGTAGTTATTGAAATCAACCTGCAGGAGGTTTGTTTGTTGTGATTGAGTGGAAGGAAACAGCTGCGGGCAAGGTTCTGACAGATAGGCATGTCTTGTTGGTGACACTACCAAGAAACAACCACATCAAACCACACCCTCAAGCCAACTCACGTTTGGCTTCTGTCATGGCCGCTCATTTCTTGAGGAGTAAGCCAAAAAACGAGGCGAAATCCGCAGGTGCAGTTCCCCGTTAAGGGGAAAGGAAGGAGGAGAAGTGGTGGAGGAGGAGAGATGGAGAGATGGAAGAGGAGAAATGGAGGAGTTGAGGAGAGATAGAAGATTGGAGGAAGAAAGATGGACAAGGAGAGCTGAAGGGTTCAAATGGGGTGGGAAATGATCTCCTTTTCAATTGTTCCATAGTAATGTCAATGATCTCCAGCCACTGAGGACCTCAACGTGTCCCTGTCTTCTCTCACTATGTTTCTCCAGCAACCAGATAATCCCATAGAAGGTCATTGGGGGACTGATCATCTAAAAGAGAGTGTATTGTTTAATTTTTGTGTTTCTTCTAAAAGTATGTAGTGTCTGTCTCAAGAGTCCTAAGCAAACACCTGCTTATAATTCAATACTAAAATTCTTTAACGAGATAATGTTTTTCAATACCCTTGATGAGAACATTAGCTATCCCGTCCCATGGAGTTGAATAACAAATTGTTTTTAGACATTACTTCCTGTCCATTGTGATTGGCTTAACTGTGACTATTCTGTTCAATGTCTGGCATCTCCTTCAGACAGGGATTAAGAAGAGAACGCCTTGGTCAGGGCTGTCTGCCAATCAACAGGGGCTTGGACCTTTTTGGACTCCCCCCCCCCCCCGCCGCCACCAACCTCTTCTGTGTGTCAGAATTTTCCCCCTTTCCCTCATCGCTCTCCATGATAGGGCTGGGGGGAATAAGGGAGGAGGGCCAGTACCAATGTCCTGGGCTGCTGAGAATGGAGGAGGCCAGATTCAGTTTGGGTGGTATGGAGGGGGAGAAAAGGCCCTGTTTTGAGACTGAGTGGTGCTCTCTGGACTGGAACAGCGGGAGGGGGGGGGGGAGGGGGCAGACGGGACACAATATCCTCAGCTCCACTCGCAACGTGAAAAGGCAAAAGTTATAAATTCATCTATTTGCTCTCTGCTGACCCCAGCTTTCAGGCTGATCCATGCAGGGAATGGAGGCTCAGACACAATGCATGAGCCTGTCACAATATTGAGCAACATTGAAAAGAGTAAGAAAGACCACCAGATGCTTTATTGTCTTTGCCATTTCCACATAATTAGCTGGGAAGAAAAGTTCCTGCTCTGGTTTAATCGCGCCGAATGAACTTGAGGATTGCCATTCTTCCTGACGACACCAGAAAGGGCAACCACTGTTCGGCCCCTGTCCTCTTCCTCCTCCTCCACGTCCCCTGTACGTACCCCGTGAGTGTCCTGGGGTCTCTCTGCCAAAAATGTGTTGCTGGAAAGTTTAACTGTGCGTGACAGATGGGCGTGAAATTGGTTATCACACACGCTCGCACACACACACAAACACTCTCACACAGAGGCTACTGGCTGCGTTAAGGCAGCTGACCTGCACCATGCTGACTGTTGGTGTAGTTTAACAGATTAGGCAAATCAATCTGTTAACACCTCCCAACATTAACTTGGGCAGGCTGATTTAATGGAGCCACACTGATGGCTAGGCCCTGTCATTAGTTAAGACTTCATATGCAGCACAATCAAAGGGACGTTAGTGTGTTGATGATGTATAATTTGCTTTTGATATGCGACCTGAAAGTTGTCCTCAGTTGATGATCTTAATAGTTACTAATTATGAAGAAATGATGAATAGATTAAAAATGCATTAACTTCGTTGACTTAAACTACTCAATCACTCCGGCTGGCGTATCAACTTCTAAGTAACTTTGGGTTGCTGCGAAGTCGTCGTCTCCGAACTTTGTGACCTTCCATTACGGAACCTTGCTTTGGTGTGGATTAAGGCTAGTAACCGAAAGGTTGCAAGATCGAATCCCCGAGCTGACAAGGTACAAATCTGTCGTTCTGCCCCTGAACAAGGCAGTTAACTTACTGTTCCTAGGCCATCATTGAAAATAAGAATTTGTTCTTAACTGACTTGTCTAGTTAAAAAAAGGTCAAATTAAAAAAAGGGCTATACCAGGGTTCCCCAACTGGTGGCCTGCAGGTGGTTTTACCCCCCCCCCCGAGCAAAAATATATATATATTTTTTGTACATTTTCATTGTAGGACATAAAAGACTGTAAAAACACCAGGAAATCAACTCCAAATGGTTTTCATTTCATAAATCTGTTCCCAACTATTCCCAGGCATAATAGAGAGACACGTGATCTTATACACACGTAAGCAAGGTATGAAAATATGATGTTTTAGTCAAATAGGATATTATTTTGGGCTTCTTGCGGTCAATTTGCAGTCTAACAAATGATTTTATGTGACCATGTTCCGGCCCCATGACCATCCATTCAATTTAAAACTGCCCCGTGGCTGAAGCGGGTTGATGATCCCTGGCCTATGAATTCATATACATTGTGTTCCTCCACAGTATTCACCTGTCCTTGTTTCATATGGGGATTGTGTTTCTGCTTGCTGATGAAAAGTCAATTAACCTATGAGCAATTGAGCCTATGTGCTGAATACATGGAATTGGCTTATGATGACACCAGTGGTGAATATTACCCATAATACCAGTGGTGAATATTACCCATAATTCTGCACCTTTTGATAGTTCGAATTTTGATCATCGTGATTTAGTGACTGCAAATAAAATGTATTGATCTACTGGGATTTTTAAAAGACAGACTAACTTTATGTTTTGTCTGCTTGGACTGCGGTTGAGTTAATTGTTTTGTGGGCAGTTGGGTTCTTTTGATGAATGAATTTGCAATTTTTACGGTATAATATAGTTTTGAATAACGTGTTTATGTTTTTAAGAAGGCAACAACATTTTGAAAACACATTGACTGTTTTGAAAAAGGCCACAGAGTGCTTTTTTTTATACAACATTGTTCCAAAGAATTCTTGTACGCGATTGAGAAAAACTGGAATATCTTATTAACTGATTGTCTAGAAACCCCAGCATGACAACATTTCAGTGAATCCAAAATAAACATGACGGTACATATTCAATAGATTTACAGCAAATTGTCAATATGTAACAAAATATAAGGGAAGATCTGCTAAACCTTTGTGAAGGTTTTGCTTCGGGTGGTCAGTATTTTAAGATGCTAACGCTTTGAGGCAGCTCTCCTCCTCTGATCCGCCTGCATGGTGTTCAAGTGTTGATGACTACTTACTCCACCACTGCAAGAGTGGCCAGTCATCCTCATAATCTCATACCACAGCTCTCCCTCTGACAATAGCAGGAGGAAGAAGAGCCAGGAAATGGGGAACAGAAAAGCCACCTTAAGATGTGTGTGCATGAATCCAAAAGATCAATTCAATCTATTGCAGCTGGCTGTGCTTTTGGCACTCCATACACAAGCACCCTACCCTAAACTTCCCCCTCAGTGAGTCAGTGAAAGGGAGCGTGGGATGAATGGGCCACTTTATTACAGCGTGCCATGATCGGTCAAACGGCAGCGCCGGGCCCATTCTCTCCCCTTCAGACCCATTATTAACCAGGCTTTAGGGGGGCTTGTAAAAGTGTTCTCTCCACAGGGGGAAGTGGGGGGGCTGCATAACAAAAATCAGTCTCGAATTAAAGCCCCCGCCGACAGACCGAGCCCAAAAGACTGTGGGTGGGCTAGCTACTGTAGCTACCCGCCTGACCTGAACCCCGTTGTGACAGAACATTCCCACCGTCTTTTAGCCGACCCTGGCCTGGCCAAACCGCCTTTATGGGGCTCTATGGGCCCGACAGATTCATGGGCGAAGAAGATGCTAACTATTCACTAATGCTACAACTTCATGCCAGTTCTCCATTATAAAACATACTGCATGCCTCTTCAAACTCCAATCATACATTGTGGTTTGATTACTGGTGAAAGGAACATGACAGTTTCACATTAACATATTAGATGTTTAGGACAATATTGTGGCTCTTCTGACTGATGGTTCCAGTGTGTTTAGGAACAGAGGGCTTACCACAGAGGTGAACATGGCATGAAATCAGCCACAAAAGGAGAGGCAGCGGGTGAGCAAACACCAAGCAGGCAGTGATGAGAGCGACAGAGGGAGGACAGAGGGAGACTGAAGAGACAGATGTCCACAAAAAAGACCTGAGAGGAGGAGGTTAACCTGATCAGGACAAGGATGAGCAGATACCAGGAGTGAGAGACAGAGAATAGGAACAAATTGAAAAGATGTGAGGAGCTTGAGGCCAGACAGACTGACTGACTGACTGACTGACTCACATACTGACTCTGGGAGGTCTGGATGAGGAGAAGGGGAAGATGAGATATGGTGGCTGAGTAAAAAGGTGGAGGAAAGAGTGGAGGAGGGTTTTTTGGGGGGTTGAATTTGGGAATGGAGGGTGCCGTGGGGGGAGGGGGGGGGGTGTTGCATGTGTAGGGGGTTGGGGTGGTGGTGGCGGGATGGGGCAGGGTGTGTAAAGCCAATGAATAAATCATGGCCTGGTAACAGTAGCAAAATAATAGGGCGGTGGGAGGGGACCGGGGCTGAATATGCTAAAGTCTTTTTCTTTCTGTAGAGAGAACAGGACTGGTCCTTTGCAGCTGTAACACTTAGCAGACAATGGCAACTCAACAGATGGGGAGAGTTTGGTAAAAGAAACTCAGTGTGGCTTAGTTAAGGAGAACACCGCCCCGAATCCTCTCCAGCCAATCACACAGACAGTCCTGCTGTGTTGTGTGTCTGCTTTGGCAGGTGTCCTCTGACGGGGAACATCACTCAGCTCAGGCTCATGCCTTTCACCCAGAAGGTGTAACAGTTTGTCTCCTGATTTCACAGGGGTGTGCCTCATTGTTTTCAGAGGCTACTATTGGTAAAGGCACTGAGGTCCAGGCAGGGGCTTTATATGTCCCTTGCTAATCCTGATCCTATTCTCTGAAGACATGTAAGGAAATGATAAAGCCACAGCTGTCTCATCATGATATTCTCATTTTGAACACACAGAACGTTTCTACTGCGGGAGGGGTTTGGACAGACACATATCCATGGAAGAACTTTATTTTATCTGTCGGTTCTGGAATTGCATATAAAGTGCTACAATTTTCCCTGAAACGAGGCTGGATCTGATTTTAAACATGGAGACTTAGGGAAGCTTAAATTATAGCAATTTAATCAACACTTTTATAGTTTTACAAGTCTTCAAGCCCAGCCCCTAATCTGTAGCGTGTCATAGAGTATGTGAACAGAATATTAATGTACGAATGTGGATCATTGTACAGAATCAGAATCAAACGTTAATGTATGACTTCTTGATGGTACTGGAGCCAATCTGTAATTTCACAACATAACAGATTGCTGGAAAAAAAGATCTGTGAGCCATAGTTTGTTCATTTGTCTGGTGCATGGTCACACACTTACCCTACAGATGGATTGACCCAATCTGACATCCACACATTCAGGGGTAATATTCTAGATCTATGTCTGAACACCTTCATAAAAGCACTTGGGATGACATACTACAAGATAAAGACCCCCTCTCTCTTGATGATGTATATTGTATTGTAATAGTCGGGTAGAAGCATCAGATCCACATTTTTCAGTTTTTTTTCTCTCTCCCATTTGTCCCCTACAGTGGTAGTTCACACTGTGAAGATGAGAAAGGCATTAAGTAGAGAGGTCTGCGCTCAAGAAAAAAGACAGGTCAAGTGTTTTTGCATGGTTTTATTTCTATTAAAATATACAAGAAACCAATGTACTGTATCACATAGCCTTACATTCTCAGATGTTATTGTCATGGTGTGTCTTCTATCCCAGCGCATCCCTTACAAAAAAATGTAAATTCACATATACAATGTTGAATAAATAATGTTGACATTTTCACATCAGACACATGGTTTTCAGACACATGGTTTTCAGACACATGGTTTTCAGACACATGGTTTTCAGACACATGGGTGAACTTTCACATGTACATTTTTTCTCTTTTTTTCCCCTCATGAATTTTTTTTCTTCTCCACATTATTTTTCACCATTTTACAGCTACATCTGGTCTCCCATCCAGGGACCGACCAGGACCGACCAGGACCGACGCAAACCAGCAGTGGGATGCAGGGTAATATGTTTCCGGAAGGAATGTGCCCAAAACTTGCAACTGGAAAAATGCCAGCAAAAGCGAAGGCCAGGGTAACATATCCAAAGATAGGGAAAATTGCAGGAGGCCTTTTATTTAATCGTGTTGTCATAAAAATCTATTCACAGATTTGTCTTTTTTTTTGCATCCATTTACAACTTATTTGTTTTCGTATTTCGAAATGATTTCCTTGCAATATTTTGTTTTGCAATAAATACTTTTGGGGTTTATGCTTTGTTTTCAATATCATTATTTTTGTTAGCAATGCTACAAATCTTGCTCTCGACTTCACAAGCTTTGCTCGATATGAATTTTGCTTGGTGTTAATGACACAAAGGTAACTCACTCACTGAAGTATTGCACCATATAATAACACTATCACATCATTAAAGGTGTTTAAAGCGACATTCCTTCATTTAAACATGAAAAGGGTTCTCCACACCACAGTTTCAGCAAAAAGCTGAGGGATGGGGCTGGAGAAATGCAACCCCCGTCAAATCCATAGACTACGACCATCCATGATATAAAATTATAGTTTTAACCGTTTTTAGTGGTTGTTTACATTTACTTTGTTTACAAACATTGAAGCAAAACAAGTTTATATTTTGGCAGTGACCTTCATACAGGCAGTGACCTTCATATAGCAGAACTACAATATGTCGCCACATGTGAAAGTGCGATTTTCACATGTGGGGTTCTTATATGTGAACCTGCAAATTTGATTTTCATGTGATTGATTTTCACATGTAAACTTGCGATTCCATATGTGAAAGTTAGTTTTTTAAAATGCAATTCACAAGTGAGGTGAAAACATGTAAATCTCCTCACATGTGAAAAGGCGGCGTTCACAGGTACATTCTAAATGTAATACTTGGGAAAATATGGTTTCATGTGTGAAATTTAACCTCAACATGTGAAAACAGCTATTTCACATGTGAAATCTCTAAATTTGATATGTGTATTTTTTTCAAGGACTCTTATGCTCTCATGCTGCTCTCATGCTGCTAAATCTACATCTGTGAGTCTAGGGACGTTGAGGACATTGAGTTAATCACTCTGTCTCTCTGCTTTTGGCTTGCGCCGTGCGTTCACTCGTTCCCGCTCTAATATCGCTCAAACCGATAATGATATTTCCCCTCATTGGGATAAGGGCCTCTTACTCTTCCCTGTGAAGGTTGAAATTAAAGTGTGGTTGTCGTCAGAAGGAAGGACAAACCTTCCGGTGTTATCCCCCCGTTCCTCAGTTGGTGATTGTCTTTGAATGAATTATGAATGAATATTTTTTTTAAACTGAATTAGCCAGGATGCATGGACATGAAGGAAAGCTTGATTTGGAGCTTTGTAGAATCCCATTAAAAACAGCTTCGTTAGGGCGGAGCCCCGCTAATGCCATGCAGAAGGCTTGGAACGGCCATAGACCTGCTTATAATGTGGCTGATTCATGGAACTTTGATTGCTGTGTAGAATTGGATTAAAGGATCATCTTGGTTCCTAAACACTGCATAAAAATAAATGGCTTATGCCCGTGCCAAAATATGAGCAGTTGCACAGCCGCCTCCTGCTTTGCATACATCAGCGCGTCGCACAAGGAGAGGTGAAAGGCAACTTAAAGTTCATGCTTCCACTGTAAAATGGCTCTGCTGGAATGATCATGTTGTACCCCTTGTGTTGCACCTCTTGTAAATGTTTGTTCCTCAAAGGTATCTTTCTCGCACTTTTTTTTGCAATAGAAAATGGTATAAAATGTTGACAAAAACCACAGCATAGAAAGATAAGATACAACTAAATGCCCAGTGTATTCATGTCATTCAGTGAGGTTGATGAAAGTGATTACGATCAGTCCAATGGTTTAAGATACTCTCCGCTCTTTGCTTTAAGGCTGGGCCCTCAAACCACTGGCCTGCCTCTCTTCAGGGTCTTGGGACTCTTTAAAATGAGATGATTATGATCAAACTCACTGAATTAATGACACATTACATACAGGCACGCGTGGAAAGTAAGCCACACAACCACACTGGGCTTTGGCATGAGGGGCAGTATCTCCCAAGGGTCAAGGGTCAAACCAAAATCACAGATGGGTCATCAGCAAACCACCGTCCCCATTCAGAGACGCACCCCTCCTCTCTCCTATAGCCCCCTCACCCACCAATTTATGAGCGATATATTCATTACCTACCATCCCTGCACACTTGATTAAAGATCAGGCGTCCATGACTGTCACCCCTGCTCACCGTGACATCTCCCTCCCGGCCTAATGTCTCAACGTGGATCCCGGACATCACCCCCCCCCCCGGTAACCCTCCCACCCCCCACTTCCTGTGTGTCCCTGCGTGGCGGTGTGTGTGGATCATGTGACAGGGGTTATTAATGGCCGTAGTCTCTCCGCCACTTGACACGTTGCTCCAGCTGTCACTCTGCTAGTGAGGCCGTATGAGTCTTGGTCTGGGGTAGTGCCAGTGGCGGGCTGACCCATCCGTCACTGTCAGCGCCAGCCTGGTGATGAATGGTTCGGGGATCCACACCGTGGACAGAAGGGAGAGGTGTGTGTGTGGGGCTTGTGTAGGGGTGTATGTTTGGGACGTGCGTGTATGTGTGTTTCGGTGTGTGTGTCGGCATATATGTGTGTGTGTATAGGTGGGGTGGACCCAGTGATGAATTGGTCTGGAATCCTTAGTGTGGACATTAGAAAGGTGCATTATGGGTAAACACTACCTGATACTCCCAGGTCTTTTCTGCCATACAAATGGCAAATACTGTGTGCCTAACCACTGTCCACTACGCAACATCTGTGATGTCCACGCAATTCACACGCTATAGTCCCTTTCTCTTCATTCAGAATCAGCACACATTTTTTTTAGTTACCCATAATATTTACACTTACTTACCAAAATCCTCACCTGTTGGCAACTACCTGACCGCTAACTTCCTAAACCTCACACTCTTCTCTAGCGCCATATCCAGTCCCATGTTCCATATCTGTATCTTCTCTGTCTCACTCACTAGCAGTGGCATGCTATCCCTGCATCTCTTCCTCCCTCCATTCCTCCCTCCCTTTCTTCTTTACTCGCGCACAAACACAAAGGATTCCATACTAATGTAATTGTATCACTAATTATGCATTTAATTCAGTTATAAGGAGCTAACAGCTCCCTCAGTGGCAGCTTAGACTGCTAAAAGGCAATTCATCCCTGAGATTGAGAAATCTAATTAGGAGGAAATGCTTAGTGGAGAAATCCTTTCTGAGGATAATCCTGTTTGCTGGCATTAACATCCCAGCTGTGGCTGCTGTTTGCCCATTATGAGAGTGTGTGTGTGTGCATATGGGTGCATTTGAGTGTGTGTGTACGTGTATGTGTGTGCACTGATATGTCTTGTTTTTTTCAAGCAGCACTTGAATGCCTATGGGATGGATCCTCATCCCCAACACATCTGTTCACCTTATGGGTTCAGACACAGGCTAAGGCAGGAGGTGACCTCTACAGGACCAGGGTGTTCGTATCCCTAACAGCTATCTATCGCTGGTGTATTGACACAAGCAGGACATTCAAGAGTTTCAGGCCTGAACTTCACTTACGCTCTATGAGCTGCTGATATCATCTGTAAACATTGGAGGTGGGCCAAGTATGACTATAATTTGACCCAGAGTGGATATGAGAGGAGAAGAAGGGAAACGACAGACTGGAACTTAGTGATATCTTGATATTGTTATTTTTGTCTTTGCCACATTCTCTCTACTCTAACCTGGATTTCATGCACATTGTCAAATATGATGAAAACAAAAAACAGAAATATTACTGCTACATTACTTGAAGATATGTAACATGCTACTGCTACATTACTTTAGGATATGTAACATGCTACTGCTACATTACTTTAGGATATGTAACATGCTACTGCTACATTACTATAGGATATATAACATGCTACTGCTACATTACTCAAGGATATGTAACATGCTACTGCTACATTATGCGAGGATATGTAACATGCTCCTGCTACATTACTATAGGATATGTAACATGCTCCTGCTACATTACTTTAGGATATATAACATGCTACTGCTACATTACTTGAGGATATGTAACATGCTACTGCTACATTATGGGAGGATATGTAACATGCTCCTGATACATTACTCGAGGATATGTAACATGCTACTGCCACATTACTCGAGGATATGTAACATGCTACTGCTACATTACTTTAGGATATCTAACATGCTACTGCTACATTACTCGAGGATATGTAACATGCTACTGCTACATTACTTGAGGATATATAACATGCTACTGTTACATTACTCAAGGATATGTAACATGCTACTGATACATTACTCAAGGATATGTAACATGCTACTGCTACATTACTTGAGGATATGTAACATGCTACTGCTACATTACTTTAGGATATCTAACATGCTACTGCTACATTACTCGAGGATATGTAACATGCTACTGCTACATTACTTTAGGATATATAACATGCTACTGCTACATTACTCAAGGATATGTAACATGCTACTGCTACATTACTTTAGGATATCTAACATGCTACTGCTACATTACTCGAGGATATGTAACATGCTTCAGATAGATTACTCGAGAAAATGTAGCATGCTACTGCTACATTACTCGAGGATATGTAACACGCTACTGCTACATTAACTTAGGATATGTAACATGCTACTGCTACATTACTTTAGGATATGTAGCATGCTACTGCTACATTACTCAAGGATATGTAGCATGCTACTGATACATTACTCAAGATATTTAACATGCTACTGCTACATTACTATAGGATATGTAACATGTTACTGCTATATTACTTGAGGATATGTAGCATGCTACTGCTACATTACTCAAGGATATGTAGCATGCTACTGCTACATTACTCAAGATATTTAACATGCTACTGCTACATTACTATAGGATATGTAACATGTTACTACTACATTACTTTAGGATATGTAACATGCTACTGCTACATTACTTTAGGATATCTAACATGCTACTGCTACATTACTCGAGGATATGTAACATGCTACTGCTACATTACTTTAGAATATATAACATGCTACTGCTACATTACTCAAGGATATGTAACATGCTACTGCTACATTACTTTAGGATATGTAACATGCTACTGCTACATTACTCGAGGATATGTAACACATTACTGCTACAGTACATTACTTTAGGATATGTAACACATTACTGATACATTACTCAAGGATATGTAACATGCTACTGCTACATTACTTTAGGATATGTAGCATGCTACTGATACATTACTTGAGGATATGTAACATGCTCCTGATACATTACTCAAGATATGTAACATGCTCCTGCTACATTACTCAAGGATATGTAACATGCTCCTGCTACATTACTCAAGGATATGTAACATGCTACTGATACATTACTCAAGGATATGTAACATGCTTCAGATAGATTACTCGAGAAAATGTAGCATGCTACTGCTACATTACTCGAGGATATGTAACACGCTACTGCTACATTAACTTAGGATATGTAACATGCTACTGCTACATTACTTTAGGATATGTAGCATGCTACTGCTACATTACTCAAGGATATGTAACATGCTTCAGATAGATTACTCGAGAAAATGTAGCATGCTACTGCTACATTACTCGAGGATATGTAACACGCTACTGCTACATTAACTTAGGATATGTAGCATGCTACTGCTACATTACTCAAGGATATGTAGCATGCTACTGATACATTACTCAAGATATTTAACATGCTACTGCTACATTACTATAGGATATGTAACATGTTACTGCTACATTACTTTAGGATATGTAACATGCTCCTGATACATTACTCGAGAATATGTAGCATGCTACTGATACATTACTCGAGGATATGTAACACGCTCCTGCTACATTATTTTAGGATATGTAACACGCTACTGCTACATTACTTTAGGATATGTAACATGCTACTGATACATTACTCAAGGATATTTAAAATGCTTAAGCGTAACTCTGTGAGATATATAAAAAAGCTGTGGTATTGTTGTGTTCACCATAAAACCAGGTGGCTAGTACCAGACCAGTTGGTGCAGACAGAGAGAGAGAGTATGTGTGTTGTGGCATGTGATGTGTGCAATCCCTACACACATGTTCTAACAGCCTCTAAATGGCAGCCATCCATAAGCATCCCCAGGCTGGTCGGGAGAGCATGGAGAAGTCTCACATTCATTTGAATGTGTGCTGAGCAGAGGGGGCTTATAGCAAAGTTACAGTCTGCTGTGCGTATGTGTGTGTGTGTGTGTGCGCGCCCGTGCGCCAGTAAATGTGTGTGTTTTTTCCAGAAAAGGGGCAGCATGGGTAGAGGCAGAACCTCCCAAGCTGAGACTTCTGGGAACCCCCGGCCCTATTCTCCCTATCCTCTCCATCTCTGTCAACATGGAGGACCCCTTACATAATTTCATTTACTACGTGAATGATTACATAGCTCATTGCCTGACCATTGTCTCGCTGATGGATTTAATTAAGTTGGGATTATTCACGGCAGGTGATATTTAATGTTTGGGATGAGAGAGCAGGAAAGAGGGCCCATGGATGGGAGAAATCCACTGTAGTATCATCTACCGTCTAGCCAGTCAGAGGTTGGATGGGGAGAAATCCACTGCAGTATCATCTACCATCTAGCCAGTCAGAGGTTGGATGGGGAGAAATCCACTGCAGTATCATCTACCATCTAGCCAGTCAGAGGTTGGATGGGGAGAAATCCACTGCAGTATCATCTACCATCTAGCCAGTCAGAGGTTGGATGGGGAGAAATCCACTGCAGTATCATCTACCATCTAGCCAGTCAGAGGTTGGATGGGGAGAAATCCACTGCAGTATCATCTACCATCTAGCCAATCAGAGGTTGGATGGGGAGAAATCCACTGCAGTATCATCTACCATCTAGCCAGTCAGAGGTTGGATGGGGAGAAATCCACTGTAGTATCATCTACCATCTAGCCAGAGGTTGGATGGGGAGAAATCCACTGCAGTATCATCTACCATCTAGCCAGTCAGAGGTTGGATGGGGAGAAATCCACTGCAGTATCATCTACCATCTAGCCAGTCAGAGGTTGTCGTTAGATTAATGCACTTTGTGGACAGGGGTTGGAAAAGAAATGTCACCCCTGTTCTGGTTATTAGCTTTTCCTTTTCTCTCTGAATTCTTTCCACATCATGGACTGCTGGTTCCCTTCCCATCCTGTCTGTTACTGTGTGGGGATGACTTATTTTAAGTTGGGAAGAAATAGATAGGTCAGAGGAAATAGAAGCCCTTTCACAGGTCCACATGGCACATGCTGCTCACACACCCACTGGAGCTAACCCACCGATCTTATCAGGTCACAATCAGATTGATCAGCTTCATGCCTGGCTGAGCCCTCCACAGCTGTATAGACCCGTTCAGGTTTGAACACAAACACAGTAGAGGTGGATCCCAGCTTTCTCTGCTCGGGGATTCCCTCGGCTTGTGCCTCATATGTTCCAAACACTACAGATCCTCCTCTGGGATGCCATCTTTGGCCTGGCAATGCTTCTGATTGTTATCTGGTAGAAAAAGCTTTGAATATGATTATCTGACCCGGGGCCTACTATCATTAACATTGTAATAGGGCATCTGTCAGTGTTGTGACCTGCTGCTCAGGGTTGGATGGCAGGCCCATGTCTTTCTCCCTGATTCTGGTTCATTAGTTCATTAATTAACCCCGCTCCCCACGCTACACATTACACGCCACACGCCACACACGCGCAGAACTCATTACCTCCCCATTTGGAACCCCCAACACTGTCACCTGGAGCTCATAGCTCCAAATGTACAGAGGTGCAACCTGGCAGAACCTGGCACAACCTGGTACAACCTGGTACAACCTGGTACAACTCGACACCGCAGCTTAATACAAGGCTGTACACCATAGGGGTATTGACCTTTTTTTATATCGTCCTCGCAACTAAATTAGTCAGCCATGTAAATCCGAAGAGTGCAATTCGGGCGACAACAAAACACCTGTCAGAGTCACGCATTCATTACCAGCCCTTTAATTGAAAGAGGTGGATCATAAAAGCACCTTATAATCAGCATAATAATTCACATTACGGGAAGTCATGAATATGCTGAGGGATAATGGTTTAACAGTGGCAGTAAGGATAATAATAATGAGGCAGCTTACACAAACTAGACTCTCACCCTCTCTCGTCTCTAGCGCCTGAGAACCAATGGCTATGTGCTGAATCACATGGCGGGATGGTGACGTGGCCTTCTGTTGACATAAGAGCTTTTTCCACAAATTAAATATTGTGTGTCAGTTGATTATATTCCCATATAAATAATTGGCGAGTCAGAAATGATCATTAAATCATTCTGGACTCTTTGTTGGTGTCCAAATGAGTTGTTTTCCATGGGCCATCTGTCAGTGCTATCACCTCTGTGACTAGCCTCTGACTCACACAGACAACAACGCAGCATTGTAGACCCATGCAGTTTGGCACTACTTCGAATCCCCCATCTCCATCACATATCACAACACAATTACACAGTGCCGTATGAAATATAGGTGATATGAGCTTTTTAATAGTCGTAAAGATACCATGTTTGTGGAGACAGGATATTCACATAGGCTATATGATCCGTTGCGAGTGATTGGCTTCTGGAAGAATACAGTGATTATATAAAACCTACTGTATATTGGCATAGTTATGCAGATTATGTTTTAACTATGGGCTCTATTCAATCCGTATTGTGAAAGTTCAACGGTGGAGCGTGAATTACATTTAAAGGCAATGTTCTGCGTTGTTGTCTGTGGGAACTTGCCTTTGCATTTCTATCGCACTCCAGCGATACAGATTGAACAGAGTCACTTCCACTGAGATGGTTCAGAATGTTTGAATCAAGTCAACACTGTTTTCACCTGACCATTGAGAAGAGGACAAAGAGAGGACATCCATTCCTAGTGTGTTTAAAGGAGGAACGGGACAGCGGACTGTCAACCGGACAGGCTGTGGAGAGAGAGAGAGCCAGGGCCAGGGGAGAGGAGAGGTGCCACACTGGATTACCTGAGAGATGGAACTTCAGTTAAGGTAAAGGGCAACAGAGAAAAAGTTCCCCTCACTGCACAAGAAAGAGAGTGGATACCAATTCCTGTTCTGGATTAATCTCAGAATAATTATTATGCATCTTGTATGTGAATAATTTTGAATGTGGATAGGGGAGAGGAAGGATACATTTTGGGATTAATTCAGCCTCCAGGGCAGCCGACTGCATGCTGAGTTCCACGCCGGGGAGATGGAGGGAACCGGGAAACAGAGCATTTACAGAACAGTGGCTGAAAGATTAGAATATATGTGTGCATTTATATTGCCTTCTTTAGTGTCAGCTAAATTATTCATGTCATCCAGATCAATTCAGTCCCAATGTGTTTTCTGCCAGAGGTCATACATCTAACAGCGTTTTTCCTCTGCATTCATTTTATTTTAATATAGATCTCTTCCCTCCCTCCCGGCCGCCACCAGGCCAATAACGGGGAGCGGTATTTAAGCGACATACTGATGGCTTGACATTAATGTGTTGGTATACAGTATTTGTCATTGTTTTGCGGATCCACACGGTGATGTGTCGTTGGGTGGATGTAGACCTTAAGGGCTTTGAATTACCAGGGTATAGACATGATAATGTCAGATGTCAGGTAGGAGGTTGATTTACAAAAGGAAACATGGGAGGGGGGGGAGTATGTGATTTTTTCTGGAGTGACTTTCCCTGGTGGGAAGACTAGCTGTTCATCCAGTGGGTGAGGTTTCACTAATGAGAAGCAGTAAAAGGTGTTGCAGAGGGAGACACATTTTCCAATGCACTTATAGTTACTGCTGCAGTTACATTATCCATGCTTAAATAGACAAACCATTAGAATACAATATCTTTGCAGAGCCAAAGCACCGTGGTAGCTCTATGTTTTATTCAGTTTATAAGAGACGCCATGAGCTGTACCTTAAATGTCATCAATGATGTTATCATTAGACCATTGCAGTGGTAACTGTGCTGTGGCCTGGTCCCTGGCCCATTCAGAGCAGGGATGCCTACCTTTACCTCTAAGCCTGTACTTAACTATATGCCTTCAGATCTCCCTGGATGTGTTTGAATCAACTGTTAGTGTTGATTGAGCCTGCATCCCCCCCAACCTCCGACCCCTGTCCCCCTCTCCCTACCCAGTCTATATCTCGGTGGACAGCCCATTCTGAGCCATACCCACACTCCTCTCTGGCCTAGACGTGCGTGCGTGGGTGTCCTCCAGGATGTGTCTGCTGACTGCTCTGTTCATTACTCTTGACCCCAGTTTGGTCATCAGTCACTTAGTAAAACAACCCAGGGATTGGACCTGACTGAGCTGCAACACGTCCAGGGCGCACATGCTTCACATCCAATCGACCCAGCACCGCTCCCAGGCAGACACCTGATAGAAAAACCTCCACAAATCACTCTCATCTGTCCACCTGACTTTACACCTGTTCCACCGCTTTCTCTCACCCGATCGCTTGATCTCTTTCTTTCTGTCCTTTTTCTGGGTCCCTTTTCCCCTTCCCTGTCCCTTCCACCTGTCTGAATCCCTCTACCTTGTCTTCTCTTTGTCTGTGTCTATGCAATGTTACTGGGTCCTAATATAATGGGTCCTATTGCACAACACGTGGCCCTCAAACCTATATATTTACACGGTGTTATTACAGTGTAGGGACACATACACGTGAACCTGCATATTAAAAATTATACATTTCCAACATGAAAAGTCCAAAGTAAACATGCGTGAATTATACCACTATGCTGTTTGTTGTGGTGTGAGCTGTTGATTTTAGGTCCTCTGGAGTTAGCCATGTAGCTAATACTGATCAGAAACAGAAACAGGTTGAAAGGACACCTCATCGCGTCTCTTCTCTACACAAGAACAATTGTAAGACAAGAGGTTGTTTCTCTATAAATGCCTTTCCACTGTCTTATGCACAGTTCATTAAGGGGTTTAGTCAACCCAGAACGTTTGCCCTTTTACAGAATCGCTCACTTCCAGGAAAGGATGTATTTTTTCTCTCCTCCCTCTTTCATCCAGATATCGAGGCCTCCAAGTGATAAATTCACAATTATTGATGGCTTCATATAAGCAGTGAACTTCTCCAATCGGCCCACATGGTAATTGTTACGGAAGTCATATGCATAAAATTAATTATACTGTGCAATAAGGGCCATAAATCAGTTCACTTTCAATTCACTGGAAAATGTTTCAAGGCACATGCTCTCCTCAGGGTTCAAGGTAAAATGAAAAGACCCCCCCCCCCCCCTTTTTTTTTTTACCAAATCATGAAACTAATCTGGTTGAGAAGGACAAAAAGACTTGCCTTTTTTTTTTACTGTGGTTTGTAATGGTGAAACACTTTAAAATAGCTTTTAGCAGTAGAATTTATATTTCTGTTATTGGGAAAATATGATTATATGATGCATTTTTCTCAGTATATTAAATGTTGTAGTCAGAACAGACGCCTCAGGACAAGCCTCTGTGGGCTTTTACCACACATAATACATCAATAATCTGAATGTAAACAAATGATACACTCGTGCTTTTGTACCATAGATATTGCTATTAAAGGCAATTGTTATGTTTATTACGTTATGAACTGTGTGCACTATGTGTAATCTGGCATTCACGGTATAATTATCATCCACGCTCTGTCAGAGTGTTTATTGATATTTAAGACAGGAGCATTTTCTCATATGAAGAGACTTCCTGCTCCCCGAGTCTCTTTATCTGAAGGGTCCTCAGTTCAAAAGGTTTCAAATAGGTGTGAGTGATGCGGGGCGCAGAGGGGAGCGGCGCAGAGGAAGCGGCGCAGGTCCTAATCCAGGCACTTGTCATCTCCCGTCTGGATTACTGCAACTCGCTGTTGGCTGGGCTCCCTGCCTGTGCCATTAAACCCCTACAACTCATCCAGAACGCCGCAGCCCGTCTGGTGTTCAACCTTCCCAAGTTCTCTCACGTCACCCCGCTCCTCCGCTCTCTCCACTGGCTTCCAGTTGAAGCTCGCATCCGCTACAAGACCATGGTGCTTGCCTACGGAGCTGTGAGGGGAACGGCACCTCAGTACCTCCAGGCTCTGATTAGGCCCTACACCCAAACAAGGGCACTGCGTTCATCCACCTCTGGCCTGCTCGCCTCCCTACCACTGAGGAAGTACAGTTCCCGCTCAGCCCAGTCAAAACTGTTCGCTGCTCTGGCCCCCCAATGGTGGAACAAACTCCCTCACGACGCCAGGACAGCGGAGTCAATCACCACCTTCCGGAGACACCTGAAACCCCACCTCTTTAAGGAATACCTAGGATAGGATAAAGTAATCCTTCTCACCCCCCCCCCCCTTAAAAGACCTAGATGCACTATTGTAAAGTGGCTGTTCCACTGGATGTCATAAGGTGAAAGCACCAATTTGTAAGTCGCTCTGGATAAGAGCGTCTGCTAAATGACTTAAATGTAAATGTAAATGTGGGAGGGGCGGGAGACTCCAGAGAGACTAATTTCAGTTAACAATTACACATGCTCAGTTCATTTATTTTTCATTGGATTATTATTTGATGTATTTATTTTAATGACACTGTGTAATTCAGTTCCTCTCAGTGCTCTAGCTGACTGCTAGCTCCAATTACCAGCCAGTCATTTATAACGCTGGGAGACTAACAGGGAGGTAATTGACCAGATGGAATGCCTAATGACTGGTTAGACAATTATTTCCCCAGCTAGTGAGATTTGTATTTTTGGTTACTTAATTAATTAAACAGCTTCCATTTCAACAGGTCTCTCATCTCAACCAGGAAGCTCGAGTTGATGGAGAAGTTGTGGGGTTATGACAAAGTCATCGTGGCATTGTGTTTGAATTGAAGTACATGCACACATCATTCTGACAAATAAATGAAACACAATTGATGTTTGTGTGGCTTTTATGAAAGACTAGCCCTTTTAAAAATGAAAAATACCCTGCGTAGAACTTGAAAAACAATGTCATTCTAAGTGATTGTAAATGGATACACTCTAATGGTATAATGGTAAATTGTTATCAATTAAAATAGCCACTCATCACATAACAAAATACTTAGCTCCCAATATAAAGTCAAAAAGACCATTGCTATGGACACATTTGTAACACGCAGGTCTCCCATCTGAGAAGTAAGAATATTGTTGTCTCTGTCTTTCATGTTTTACAATAATATTAGTTTAACTGGCTAAATGAGGCCATTAATGTGAGGCTTATCAGCTAACACAAACTGTAGAGTTTAGGCCTTCAGGACTGCAGCTGCTGGTATTTTAACGAGGTGTCAGAGTATGGAGTGCCTCAGCTCTGCTCCAAGTAGAATTGAATTCAAACCAATTCAAAGAAATTCAACTGAGACATGAAACATACAGTATGAGTCTCATTCCTTTGACAAATATTTGACCAAAGGCCATCTCTTGCCACTTCTTACTGAAGAATAGAGATACCATTTTAAATAGTAGTTTGATTATAACTCAAAGTTGTCAAACAGTATTTTGTTTGTATTTTTGTCATGAGATGTTACGTTGTTCCATTCTGTTCCATCCTTCCATTCTGGAATATTAATCTAATGCATTCTGGGAAATGTGTATTTAAAAAAAACTTTAAGTTTTTAAACTTTAACATGTAAGTGAATTATGAATTATTAACCTACAAAATAATATGTGTATGTTTCCAGACCACTGTAATAATTTAAAACTATATTTAGGAGGATGAGTTAAAATGAGTTAAAAAGGATCAGATGTAGCCTATGGGGGGCTCCCGAGATGTGCAGCGATCTAAGGCACTACATCTCAGTGCTAGAGGTGTCACTACAGACACCCTGGTTCAATTTCAGGCTGAATCATAACCGGCCGTGATTGGGAGTCCCATAGGGCAGCGCACAATTGGCCCAGCGTCACCCAGGTTTGGCCGGTATACGCCGTCACCGTAAATTTAGTTCTTAACTGACTTCCCTATTTAAATAAAAGTTTGTTTTTTTTTTAAGAAAAAAAAAGAGATAAATTATCAATTAGAATTTCAGTGGTTTCATTGAATTCAATGAGACTTCCTTTAATTCAAATTCAATTCAAATACTGCTTCCTGTGGGGTGTGGCCAATTCATATTCAAGAATTGAATTAGCATTAAAGACCAATTCGCAGCTCAATACAGAATTGGTTCCAACCCTGGCAGAGGCATTTAGAAGGTGCTTGAAGTTTAAATAGAACACACACACACACACACACACACACACACACACACACACACACACACACACACACACACACACACACACATACACACACACACACACATATAGTACCAGTCAAAGGTTCCAGGGCTTTTCTTTATTTTTATTATTGTATACATTGTAGAATAATAGTGAAGACAAATAACACATGGAATAATGTAGTAACCAAAAAAGTGTTAAACAAATCAAAATATTTTATATTTGAGATTCTTTAAAGTAGCCACACTTATCCTTGATGACAGCTTTGTACACTATTGGCATTCTCTAAACCAGCTTCACAAGGTAGTCACCTGGAATGCATTTCAATTAACAGGTGTGCCTTGTAAAAAGTTAATTTGTTAGAATTTCTTTCCATCTTAATGTGTTTGAGCCAATCAGTTGTGTTGTCACAAGGTAAGGGTGGTATACAGAAGATAGCCCTATTTGGTAAAAGACCAAGTCCATATTATGTCAAGAACAGCTCAAATAATCAAAGATAAACAACAGTCCATCATTACTTTAAGACATGAAGGTCAGCCAATCCAGAACATTTCAACAACTTTGAATGTTTCTTCAAGTGCAGTTGCAAAAATCATGAAGCGCTATGATGAAACTGGCTCTCATGAGGACCACCACAGGAAAGGAAGACCTAGAGTTACTTCTGCTGCAGAGGACAAGTTCATTAGAGTTACCAGCCTCAGAAATTGCAGCACAAATCAATGCCTCACAGAGTTCAAGTAACAGACACATCTCAACATCAACTATTCAGAGGAGACTGCTTGAATCAGGCCTTCATGGTCAAATTGCTGCGAAGAAACCACTACTAAAGTACACCAACAATAAGAAGAGACTTGCTTGGGCCAAGAAACATGAGCAAATACTCCGGTGGAAATCTGTCCTTTTGGTCTGATAAGTCCAAATTTGAGATTTTTGGTTCCAACCGCCGTGTCTTTGTGAGACGCAAAGTAGGTGAACAGATGATCTCCGCATGTGTTGTCCCACGGTGAAGCATGGAGGAAGAGGTGTGATGGTGTGGGGGTGCTTTGCTGGTGACACTGTCAGTGATTTATTTAGAATTCAAGGCACACTTTACCAGCATGGCTACCCCAACATTCTGCAGCGATACGCAATCCCATCTGGTTTGCGCTTAGTGGGACTACCATTTGTTTTTCAACAGGACAATGACCCAACACACCGTCAGGTTGTGTAAGGGCTATTTGACTAAGAAGGAGAGTGATGGAGTACTGCATCAGATGAACTGGCCTCCACATTCACCTGACCTCAACCCAATTGCGATAGTTTGGAATGAGTTGGACTGCAGAGTGACAGAAAAGCAGCTAACAAATGCTCAGCATATGTGGGAGCTCCTTCAAGTCTGTTGGAAATGCATTCCAGGTGAAGCTGGTTGAGAGAATGCAAAAAGTGTGCAAAGCTTTCATCAAGGCAAAGGGTGGCTACTTTGAAGAATGTTACATATAAAATATACACTTTTTTGCTTACTAAAGGATACCATATGCTAATTTAATAGTTTTGACGTCTTCACTATTATTCTAAAATGTAGAAAATAGTAAAAATTAAGAAAAACCCTTGAATGGGTAGGTGTTCTAAAACATTTGACTGGTAGTGTATATATACAGTTGAAGTTGGAAGTTTGCATACACTTAGGTTAGAGTCATTAAAACAATTTTTTCAAACACTCCACACATTCCTTGTTAACAAACTATAGTTTTGGCAAGTCGGTTAGGACATCTACTTTGTGCATGACACAAGTAATTTTTCCAACAATTGTTTACAGACAGATTATTTCACTTATAATTCAATGTATCATAATTCCAGTGGGTCAGAAGTTTACATACACTAAGTTGACTGTGCCTTTAACAGCTTGGAAAATTCCAGAAAATTATGTCATGGCTTTAGAAGCTTCTGATAGGCTAATTGACATAATTTGAGTCAATTGGAGGTGTACCTGTGGATGTATTTTAAGGCCTACCTTCAAACTCAGTGCCTCTTTGCTTGAAATCATGGGGAAATCAAAAGAAATCAGCCAAGACCTCAGAAAAACAATTATAGACCTCCACAAGACTGGTTCATCCTTGGGAGCAATTTCCAAATGCCTGAAGGTACCACGTTCATCTGTACATCAGTCAGGAAGTTAAAGCTTGGTCACAAATGTTTCTTCCAAATGGACAATGACCCCAAGCATACTTCCAATGTTGTGGCAAAATGGTATAAGGAAAACAAAGTCAAGGTATTGGAGTGGCCATCACAAAGCCCTGACCTCAATCCCATTGAAAATGTGTGGACAGAACTGAAAAAGTGTGTGGGCACAAACCCACCGTTGCTGGACCAGACAGGACTGGGAAAAAGTGCTCTTCACTGACGAGTCGCGGTTTTGTTTCACCGGGGTGATGGTCAGATTTGCGTTTATTGTCGAAGGAATGAGCGTTACACCAAGGCCTGTACTCTGGAGCGGGATCGATTTGGAGGTGGAGAGTCCGTCATGGTCTGGGGCGGTGTGTCACAGCATCATCGGACTGAGCTTGTTGTCATTGCAGGAAATCTCAACGCTGTGCGTTACAGGGAAGACATCCTCCTCCCTCATGTGATACCCTTCCTGCAGGCTCATCCTGACATGACTTTCCAGCATGACAATGTCACCAGCCATACTGCTCGTTTTGTGTGTGATTTTCTGCAAGAGAGGAATGTCAGTGTTCTGCCATGGCCAGCAGAGAGCACGGATCTCAATCCCATTGAGCACGTCTGTGACCTGTTGGATCGGAGTGTGAGGGTTGGAGCCATTCCCCCCAGAAATGTTCGGGAACTTGTAGGTGCCTTGGTAGAAGAGTGGGGTAACATCTCATAGCAAGAACTGGCAAATCTGGTGCAGTCCATGAGGAGGAGATGCACTACAATACTTAATGAAGCTGGTTGCCACACCAGATACTGACTGTTACTTTTGACTGACTGTTACCCCCCCCCCTTTGTTCAGGGACACATTGTTCCATTTCTGTTAGTCACATGTCTGTGGAACCTGATCAGTTTATGTCTCAGTTGTTGAATCTCGTTATGTTCATACAAATATTTACACGTTAAGTTTGTTGAAAATAAATGCAGTTGACAGTGAGAGGATGTTTTTCTTTTTTTGCTCAGTTAATATATATTCTGTTTTTGCCATCCAATATGTAAAAAGTATATAAATATTGTTTTGAGGGGCACTTTCACTGGGGGAGCACGTATGGGCAGGTGCTCTGACTTTTTGTAGATCCCTATCTGTGCACGTGCCTGACTGACAGGCTTCCACGTATGAGAATCTCATAGGCCTCTATGGCTGCTCAGCTCTGAGAAAAGCAGGTGTTTCAGGAATGGGATTTCTGAAGTTTTTTTTGATTGATTTTTGATTAATTGTTTGGAAGGGTAATTCAAGGTATCACTTAAGAAGGTGTTGTGATCATGAATAGCTTAACTCCGGTAGGACATTTACTCAGTGTGTGAAACTACATCCTATGACATCAACGGCATCCTCTCCCCCCCCCCATCCATTATTAAACGTATTTATGGGCCACTTTGGATTAAACGTGTTGCCAACTTTGCTCCGTATGCTTCATAATCCTCTGACACAAGCATTTAAAGCTGGCTAAAGATCTTATAAACTCTTCCATTTTCTTAATGACACAATTTACCGGACTACTTCAAACCCTGTCATTCACTTCTCCTAGAAAGGAAACAAATGCCAAAGGATCTATAAAAGTACCCGTTTTAAGGTGACACATTTCCGTCAAAATTGGATGATGCCCATCTAATGTAGATCGCCTAACAGAACGTGTGGCTCTGTTGTGTAGGGAGTGTGATTACGTGTTGGCCCTAAAGTGAGTCAAGTAAATCATGTCAATTCAAAAAATGCTTTGTTCCAATGATTCATGTGCGCCCTGATTTTATGGGGGATCCGTATGAAAAGTGAATGATGCGTTCTTTTATTATTGCATTCAAAATGTTTAGCATTTAACATGAATGTTAAAGCCGCTATTTAATCATACATGGCAGCTGTGTAATTTGTCATTTAATTCAGACACATGCAGGGCTGCTGTGTCAATACCACAGGGGCTGGGCTCCTACAAAAGGCATGAACACCTCATCACTTAAATGAAAACAATGAAATGAAGCAGCGATTTCTCAGAGTGATTGTCACATGGTTGATGCGGGCTGGTTGCACGGTGCAGCAACGAGGTGCACACCCTGTCAGGGGCCCCCAATAACTGCAAGGTCTTCTAGAAGTTTTCGAAATGTAGACACGTTATATTGTTTGTCCTCAACTGAACAACATGTCTCTCTATCTGACGAAGACAGGCACATTGGATTAACCTGCAATACCTTTAAGCAAGGTATTGGATTAACCTGTCACACCACAGTCACTCAACTCTGGTGACTAATAATGTATGTGATGTCACACAAAACACAAAGCAAGATTTGTTTCTATGCAAACTACTGTGCTGAATAAGCAATAGGGATTTACCAGAAATGCAATTCAAAGAATGAGGATAAACTAGGGACCATTTAAGGGAATTGTGTGGATTGTGTGCGGTCTGCAAATCTGCACATCCATGCTGTGGTTATTACTACCGTCTTATATTGTTCTGAACCAAATGGCAACACTTGTTCCTATAAAACAGGCAGTTTTACACCATGTTGTCATAGTAAGCTTTTATTTGACTGCGATAACAGTGTTGGGAATTCATCAAAAGCATTTACAACTCTCAGTAACTCATGAATGTCTCTCGCCAGCTGCAGGGAAACCTGTTAAATAGTGCCCTGCTGTCAGCCAAGTTCCACTTCTCTAATATCACAGGGTACAACACAACCATTTTGATCAAAGAGTTTTCTAAGTGGGAGAGGATAGGGCCGGGCTTCAATCCGATAGCGCTTTGTCTGCTATGCACCTTTTAAAGGGAATGTTACAGCATTAGCGGAGACCGCATTCACGGTAAACTCTGCGTATGTCGGCTCAATCGGAAATTACCTTTAAATGTCAAGCACTATAATGCGGATCTACCTCTAATCGGATTGAATCCTGGCCTAGGTCAGACACCATTCACAATAAAGACAGAGGAGAGAGCAGAGCAATAACAATAGATAAGAAATGACATCTAAAAACATTGTACGATTGTGGGAGGGTGATGCATAAGACAGGCTCAATGGTATGTGTACAATGTATGCACACAATGCAGCCAGTGGGAGGAATGAGGATAGTTTGAGAGAGAGAGTGTGGGAGAGAGAGAGAGAGAGAGAGAGAGAGAGAGAGAGAGAGAGAGAGAGAGAGAGACCTGACAGTAAATCTCAGTAAGACAAAAATAATGTTTTTCCAAAAAAGGTCCGGTTGCCAGGACCACAAAAACAAATTCCATCTAGACACTGTTGCCCTAGAGCACACAAAACACTATACATACCTTGGCCTACACATCAGAGTGACAGGTAACTTCCACAAAGCAGTGAACGATCTGAGAGACATGACAAGAAGGGCCTTCTATGCTTTTGAAAGGAACATAAAATTCGACATACCAATTACGATCTGGCTAAAAATACTTGAATCAGTTATAGAACCCATTGCCCTTTATGGATATACGGTCTGGGGTCCGCTCACCAACCAAAAATTCATACAATGGGACAAATACTAAATTGAGACCGCATGCAGCATAAACAACATAAAACACCAAATAATGCATGCAGAGCAAAATTAGGCCAATACCATCTAATTATCAAAATCCATAAAAGAGATGTTAAATTCTACAACCACCTAAAAGGAAGTGATTCCCAAACCTTCCTTAACAAAGCCATCACCTACAGAGAGATTTACCCGGAGAAGAGTCCCCTAAGCAAGATGGTCCTGGGGCTCTGTTCACAAACACAAACACACCCCACAGAGCCCCAGGACAGCAACACAATTAGACTCAACCAAATCATAAGAAAACAAAAAGATAATTGCTTGACACATTGGAAAGAATTAACAAAAAAACAGAGCAAACTAAAATGCTGTTTTCTTTCCACCTTTATTTAACTAGGCAAGTCAGTTAAGAAGAAGTTCTAATTTACAATGATGGTCTAGGAACGGTTTAACTGCCCTGTTCAGGGGCAGAACGACTGATTTTTATCTTGTCAGCTTGGGGATTCGATCTTGCAACCGTTCAGTTACTAGTCCAACACTCTAACCAATAGACTACCTGCCGCCCTTATTTGGCCTACACAGAGAGTACACAGTGGCAGAATACCTAACCACTGTGACACAAGAGAAAACAGGCTATGTGCACACTGCCCACAAAATGAGGTGGAAACTGAGCTGCACTTCCTAAACTTCTGGAAAATGTATGACCATATTAGAGACACATATTCCCTCAGATTACACAGACCCACAACGAATTCGAAAACAAACCCAATTTTGATAAACTCACATATCTATTGGGTGAAATACCACATTGTGCCATCACAGCAGAAAGATTTGTGACCTGTTGCCAAGAGAAAAGGCCAACCAGTGAAGAATAATGTCATAAGGTGAATGCACCAATTTGTAAGTCGCTCTGGATAAGAGCGTCTGCTAAATGACTTAAATGTAAATGTAAATGTAATAAACATCATTGAAAATACAACCGATACTGTATTGACAGTGCCTTCGGAAAGTATTCAGACTCCTTGACTTTTTACACATTTTGTTATGGTACAGCCTTGTTCTAAAATTGATTAAATAAATACAAATCCAGAGCAATCGACACACGATACCCCATAATGACAAAGCGAAAACAGAAATATCTTATTTACATAAGTATTCAGACTCTTTGCTATGAGACTCAAAATTTAGCTCAGGTGAATCCTGTTTCCATTGATCATCCTTGAGATGTTTCTACAACTTGATTGAAGTCCACCTGTGGTAAATTCAACTGATTGGACATGATTTGAAAAAGCACACACCTGTCTATATAAGGTCCCACAGTTGACAGTGCATGTCAGAGCAAATACCAAGCCATGAGGTCAAAGGAATTGTCCGTAGAGCTCCGAGAGAGGATTGCGTCGAGGCACAGCTCTGGGGAAGGGTATCAAAATTGTCTGCAGCATTGAAGGTCCCCAAGAACACAGTGGCCACTATCATTCTTAAATTGAAGAAGTTTGGAACCACCAAAACTCTTCATTGAGCTGGCTCTCCAGCCAAACTGAGCAATCCGGGGAGAAGGGCCATGGTCAGGAAGGTGACCAAGAACCCGATGGTCACTCTGACAGAGCTTTAGAGTTCCTTTGTGGGAGAAACTTCCAGAAGGACAACCATCTCTGCAGCACTCCACCAATCAGGCCTTTAAGGTGGATTGGCCAGACAGAAGGCACTCCTCAGTAAAAGGCACATGACAGCCCGCTTAGAGTTTGCCAAAAGGCAAACAAGATTCTCTGGTCTGATGAAACCAAGGTTGAACTCTTTGGCCTGAATGCCATGCTTCACATCTAGAGGAAACCTGGCACCATCCCTACAGTAAAGCATGGTGGTAGCAGTATCATGCTGTGGGGAAGTTTTTCAGTGGCAGGGACTGGAAGACTAGTAAGGACCGAGGCATAGATGAATAGAGCAAAGTACAGAGAGATCCTTGATGAAAACCTGCTCCAGAGCGCTCAGGACTGGGGCAAAGGTTCACCTTCAAACAGGACAACGACCCTAAGCACACAGCTAAGACAACGTAGGAGTGGCTTCAGGACAAGTCTCTGAATGTCCTTGAGTGCCCCAGCCAGAGCCCGGACTTGAACCCGATCGAACATTTCTGGAGAGACCTGAAAATAGCTGTGCAGCAACGCTCCCCATCCAACCTGACAGAGCTTGAGAGGATCTGCAGAGAAGAATAAGTGAAACTCCCCAAATACAGGTGTGCCAAGCTTATAGCATCATACCCAAGAAGACTTAATGCTGTAATCGCTGCCAAAGGTGCTTCAACAAAGTACTGAGTAAAGGTTCTGAATATTTATGTAAATGTGATATTTAAATTTGTATTTGTAATACATTTGCCAAATTCTATAAAAACATGTTTTTGCTTTGTCATTATGGGGTATTGTCACACCCTGACCATAGTTTGCTTTGTTTGTTTCTATGTTTTGTTTGGTCCGGGTGTGATCTGAGTGGGCATTCAATGTTACATGTCTAGTTTGTCTATTTCTATGTTTGGCCTGATATGGTTCTCAATCAGAGGCAGGTGTTAGTCATTGTCTCTGATTTGGGAACCATATTTAGGTAGCCTGTTTGGTGTTAGGTTTTGTGGGAGATTGTTCCTGTCTCTGTGTTTGCACCAGATAGGGCTGTTTCGGTTTTCCACGGTTGTTGGTTTGTATTATGTTTAGTTGTCTTATTAAAAACCATAAATAATAACCACGCTGCGTTTTGGTCCGCCTCTCCTTCGACTCAAGAAAACCGTTACAGGTATTGTGTGTAGATTGATGAGAAAAAAACAATTTAATCCATTTTAGAATAAAGATGTAACGTAACAAAATTTGTAAAAAGCCAAGGGGTATAAATACTTTCAGATGGCACTGTATGTTTATTTATTTTCCCTTTTGTACTTCAACTATTTGCACATAATATGACGTTTGAAATGTCTTTATTATTTTTGGAACTTCTGTGAGTGTAATGCTTACTGTACATTTTTTATTGTTCATTTCACTTTTAATTGTCTATTTCACTTGCTTTGGCAAAGTAAACATATGTTTCCCATTTCAATAAACCCCTTAAATTTGAATGTAATTGAATTGAGAGAGAGAGAAATAAATAAATATGTGGAGGTGGACATGCAGATGTCTTTACAGTATGGCTCATTTCCTTAATGAATGCCCTTGTCTCTGTGATCCGGTCATGGACCGCCCTCTCACCCTGTAACAGTGAATTGAGGGACCACCCAGGAGGACCTGCATGCAAGAGTCCAGGCGCGGTCCAAGGTTTCACAGGCAGGTACTGTACCCCTGTCAGGGGTTCAGAAGTTCATGCTCTGGCCAATAGTTAGCTAGCCATATTGACAGCTGGATATACTCTAACTGTCTGATCTGCTGTCAATGCACTGTAACAATCTAAAAGGATGCTGACTAAGGAGCACAGAGATCAGATGTAATTCCTCTACAGTGCATGTTTGAATGAAACATTTGCATTCAACAAAACAATGTTCACCAAGTGAAACAAAATAAAAGTCAAGTTGTATTTTTGAGGGGAATTGAGGGGAATCTCTACAGTATTCATTGAAAATGGATGGCAACAAGATGGGAAAATGATCAGTGAAGTAATACCTAATGCACGTTGGTTATGCCAAGTGTGTTTGCTTATTATTTTCATATTTTGAAATTGTCAAGCTGCTAATGAGATGCAAGTTGGATGTTAACTGCTGTTATAAGCTGGAGATGGCGTAAAATTCTGTGAAGAAAACATTTGCCTTTGTTTGTCTACACAAACAAACAGAATCATCTCGGAAAGAATAGTATATGATCAGATTATATATTCAGAGTCTCAGACTCATTTGACACGTGGCCCTAATGTGACCCTTGGATTTTAATGGAGCATCAATGATTTGTCTAAATTATTCTGCCTCTTCCCAACACTCACAAATTGCCGAAACCAATGGAAATGATTGCCTGGCTGCCAGTACACAATGGCTTTTCTCTCTCGAAAAGGGAAGGAAACAGGCCAAATATGCACCAAAGCCAAGCTATTGGTGGAGCTACTCCAGAGGGCTATTAAAAACTTTTCAGTCAAATGCTGATTTGCCTGAGTGGATCACAACACCATAGAGAGAGGGGAAGAGAGAGGGAGAGAGAGAGAGAGAGAGAGAACAAGAGCGAGCGAGAGGCAGGCAGCTTGGCCTCCCTGTTTGGCCACTCTAATTTCATGACTGGTTAACATTCATTACAGAGTGAATTCCCTTTCACTGATAGGATGGGGGCCAGGTGGGGGGTAATGTGGCAGAGGGAGGGACCGGGGGGGACGACAAAGGGGAAAAGGGTTTTATTAATGTGACCCTATTCATTACACAGTCTTAATTCAGCCAAAGAAATAACATACAATGTCTGAGAGCTCTAGAGACCAAGACTTCATTTAAAAGGCTACATCGATGGCCCTTGCTCATTCTGCTGGTCTCTCTCTCTCTCTCTCTCTCTCTCTCTCTCTCTCTCTCTCTCTGTCTCTCTCTCTCTCTCTCTGTCTCTCTCTCTCTCTCTCTCTCTCTCTCTCTCTCTCTCTCTCTGTGTGTGTGTGCCTCACATTATGTGATTCTAATTTCATTATATAACCCCCCAGACGCAGTATAGATGCTGGAGTGTGTGTTTGTGTGTATGTGAGTAGGGAGTTAACTTGAGTGTGTGTGCATATGTGTGTGTATGCGGGTATGGATGTGTCCCCAGTCTCTGTGGGGGTGTGTCCAGTTGGAGAGGTGTCACAGGGGTACCCCGACATCTGCCTCTCCTTTGGACGACGGCGAACACAAAGGCCATCAAAGTGACAGAGGTTAAGTCAATCCACGACAGACCAGCTGCTCCCCCCCCCCCCCCACACACAGCACACACACCATGCTTACCTATTCATACCCTGCCCACACACACACCCTCCTTAACCATTCATAGCCCTAAGCAGAACGCCCTCCAACCTGCTTGATGGATTGACCCTAATATCATTACCTTAAACATTTAACAAATTTTACAAAATCTCATTCCATCTACACACTTAAAATCATATACAGTAAGTCTCCTTGGCCTTAATTGATTTATCAAATTTGCTGCAATAGGATTTACATACATTTCCATCTCACAAAGGAGGTGCCATGGATGAGAAAATCAATTATGCCCTAAACTGTTAGCTGTTTAGTTAACCAAGGGGACGAGCCAAGCATGCATGTGTGTTAAATCAACTGCATGCAGGGGACATTGCAAATGGTAGGATAAGGAGAATAGAACTGGACTTTAACATGGACAAGCCCTCAGGGTCCTGACGCTCTCCAACAGCATGTACTTTTAAAGGATTTATTCCCTATGAAGATGATGCTATATGCTGAAAATAAAATAACTACTATTCTAAAGCTTCTAGATTGTTTTACTAAAAGACTCCAACATTTAGATCACTCTCCATATGATTTAAAAAAGATTGTCTCTGCTGACAATGCTTTTGTAGACATACCATATTAAAACCAATGACAGTATCCACTTGTAAATGAATCACAGTAAAGTAAGTTACAATATATTTCAGCCTACAGTACATACATTTTTGTCTCTCAGAACTATATATATTTTAAATGTTGTCGAATTAAAATAGCTTGAGGACTGTAGATTTCAGACGGAGTCTCATACACATCTACAGTATAATCGCTATCTAACCTGTAATACCGCCACCTATGGGACACAGACATTCTCTTGTGAATGAGCATCCACTCCTCAATTATATTTCCAGGATTTTCCTAGTAGTAACAACAGCATTAGATCTTCTTAAGTAATCAGAGTGGCAACATTTAATATCCTCCTGTTTTGTGTGAGTATCCGAAGGTCTATAAATAATTTGTGTTGCAGTTCACTTGACTTTACTGTCTCTCCTTGCCTAGAGAGAAACACCACATTCAATGAAAATTGGGAACATACACCCTGCTATATAAAAAATGACTGAATAACATTTCGATTTTTTTTTGTACAACAAATAGCTACGACAATTTTAGTCACAAACGATCAATCTGGCACTGCAGTTAACATATTCAACTCATTACTAGGTTTATCCCACAGTCGGCTCATCTAATGTGCATTTTAACCAGTGTCATACTATTGATTTATTGCACGTAATAAATAGTTTAAATTGATTTCAAATATCAAATGCTGTGTGCCACACACGCTCACTCATAGACTGAACGTTATACATTTTTTAGTTTTGGCACAGAAATTGTCATTGAAATATGAATTTAATAAAATGTCACATTTTGAGGAGAGAAAAATGAAGTGAATTTACAAGAACAATTGTCTATTAAAAGAATAATTGATTTTTGTCGCAACTTATCCATTTGTCTAGAGATAATGTATCATGAGTCTGGAATCATACAAATATCAATCAGTGTTTTGCACAAAATCGATTACTGTTTGTCTCACTCTAAGAAGGTATTGTGTCCTCTCGTAATGTGAAATGCATCTGTGCCTGAATAGAATTCTACATTTATTTACCAGAGAAAGACAACACAAAAAAACATCATTATACTGTATATAGGATACAGGCTTTTTTGTCAGCTCCAAAAAAAACTAAGGCCGATAATTACAATTAACGAAGAATGAGACCAATGCCTCCTAAACACAAACATAACATTATACTGATTATGAATATCATTGGGATTTGTTTTCTATTGGCTAATGATGACGTGATTATGATATAGATTTTCCCTTCATTTTAGGATCACTTTGATTGCGGCTCGTGTTTTGACCTCTTTGCCAGATAATGGTGCTCGTTATTATAACACATGACCATCACCTACAGCAGGGTTCTGCAACTGCAAATGAAGTAACAGGGTTGATTTACTATAACAGGGTTGATGATTTCATCTTAAATCAGCCATGAATCCCCATGTGACAGGGGGAATGGAAGCATGTTGTGTACAACAGGGAGTGGCAATCGAATGCAAGATACAACAAAAACATGCCATTGTTAAAACATTTGTAGCATGTCTATCTATGAATAACAGGGTTGACAGTGTCATGCTCCACTCGCTTCGTTTCCCAACACAAAACACCGGAATACTGCCAAAAAGATGAGAACCAGCTCGTCCTGGTTTTACACTACGATTTGACGACCAGATGTTCAGTGTTTTTTGAAAAATATATATATATATATTTTAAAAGGAATAGTTTCATCGTATTAAATCGAGAGTTCAGTTCACATAACAAGGTTGACCTTCAAAATAAGTGGCAGACATCAATGCATCACCAATCACATTAAATAAATAATTGATGTTCAGGAATGACTTTGTCAAGGCAACAAAAAATAACCAGGACATTACAATGATGGTTAAAACTTGGAGAAATGTTGTGGTTCAGTGGGTGCAAAGAGGGACGTGTAAAAATGTTGAATTTTGTCACTTTCGCAAGCCTCCATTCATTTAAAAAATCTGATGTATTAAATGATCCATGTGGTCTATATTAAAGAGCACTTCATTTCATGTAATATGCTTTTAAAATGCAATATTGGTGCATAATATCTACTTAAAATATCAAAGGGCACTCTTTTCGTGGAATGACCATACTACTAGGGTACTACTAATATTTAGACCGACTACTACTCTAACGGTTGATAATAATAATCTGAAATGCAATCAAAACAATAGAATCATTCTTGTAATATAAATCATGCATAATACAATTAATACAATTAGATTTATCAATGAAGAAATCTCAGGCAGTTTATCACTCAAAGGCCAGGTTCACACAGTCAACTCATTTAACCTCTGTCACATATGAGATATTAGTTCCTTTAAATATTTGGTCACGCTCATAGATGACAGTAGTTTCCCGGTAACAAAGCGGTTCGTTGATGAGCTATCATTTAGCTGGCTGATCTGTAATCAGTCAGGAGCCACAACAACAACCTCGCTCACCAACCTCCCATTGGTTCTGTGAAGCTGGCAGGTGACACACAGGTCTCCATGGCAATGATCTTTATACCCAGAAAGTCATGAGATGACAGCATCTGACAGGATTGCATAATTGAAGGCCCGATCCATGGAAATCAATTAAGACGGAATGTCTAAATGGCCTATATGTTGACGTTCTTAACTCCTGTGGTCGTAATCGGGGTCTTTTCCCTTTTCTCAGATCTGGCTGTGTGACCCTATTGATAGGTCAAACCCTGTGACTGTATCTGTGACTGTTCCCACCAGGTCAACACTGTATGGCGGCTGTCTTCCACTGTTGACAATTGACATGCCATATTTCCCACATTAGCCATTCCAATAATGATTATAGGGACTGTTTCTTGGGAGTGAGTTGAAGAGCTGTCCATTAAATGAATATCACATGAGGGGAGGAGTATGTTGTGATACAGGCTGACCTCTGGAGATCGCTGTGACCACAGTGGGTATCATAAGCACCCCCTTGATCTTTTCACATGTTGTCGTGTTAAAAAGTGTGATTGAAATTAGTTTAAATTTAGATTTTTTGTTGTTGTCATTTATACTTTATGTCAAATACTCCATAATGTCAAAATGAAAAGAAAGTTCTAGATTTTTAAAAACAAATTAATACAAATTCAACAACTAAAATATAGTTGTTGCATTAGTATTCACCCCCTTTGTTTAGGCAATGAAGCTTGTTGTGTACAACAGGGAGTGGCAATTGATGGCCTAGGAACAGTGGGTTAACTGCCTGTTCAGGGGCAGAATGACAGATTTGTACCTCGTCAGCTCGGGGGGTTTGAACTTGCAACCTTCCGGTTACTAGTGGCCCCATCTCTTTAAGCATGGCCACGTTTATAATTGTGCTGTGGATGATGCATTAAACCACCCAGACACATCAAAGATACAGTCGTCCTTGTAAACTGAGCTGCATGACAGGAAGGAAATTGCTCAGGAATGACACCATGAGGGCATTGTTGCAACTCCACTAACATTGTAGTGATTCCACAATAATGACCTGAATGACAGAGTGAAAAGAAGATACAAATACACAGAAGAAAAGTATTCCAAAACATGCATCCTGTATGCATCAAGGCACTAAAGTAATACCGCAAAAAAAAACACAGCAAAGGAATACACTTTTTGGCCTAAATGCAAATCCTTATGTTTGGGGCAAAAAAATGCTTGACAGCGGCAAAGAATGGGGATAAAAAGAAACGAGATGGAGCTAAGGAAAAATCCTGAAGGAAAACCTGGTTCTTTCTGCTTTCCACCAGTCTGCTTAACACGTTGCATTTCGAATCACATGACAGACAACTTTAGCATTTTAGCTAATTAGCAACTTTCTTGTTAGCTAACCCTAACCCCAACCTTAACCCTTTAACTACTTAACTTTAGCTAGCATGTTACCTAACCCTAACCTTAACCCTGCCCTAACCCCTTAGCCACGGGAAGTAGTTTGGGGTTGGGGGTGCTGCAGCACCCCTACTCTCTGCGGTTATGCCTAACCCCAATCTTAATGTTAGCCACAACAAATTGGAATTCGTTATGAAGAAAATCATGTACTGGACACAAATGCGTTATGAAGAAAGTCGTGTGATGGACAAGAAGAAAAGAGCTTTTTCGTGTGCCTGTCACAAATTTCAAATACTCTAAATAATTTGTGTCTATTTCATGATAATATGTGAATCTGTTGAGTCGATAGAATCAGACTATTTACCATCCTTCATGACATTCAGTATTTTCAGTATCCATGGCCAACTATGTCTGACCAGCAATACATGGATACAGTGTTAAACATTTACACTCATGGGAATTGGCCTATAAGGATAGGGATAAATGGAAATGTTTCTCGCATGAAAATGCATACGCATGGTAGCAATTGAAAGGGAAACCTATTAGACCAAAGGTGAGGGCACAACAGTTCACCTGACACGAGACTGAATCCAAACATTACACTGTTGATGTTATGTGCATTTCACATTTACTGTACTTTTCTCAGAATTTGTTGATAACGAAATCTGAAAATACTCTGGATACATTCAATAACATGATAAGAGCATTGCTGGAAAATGTGGGGTAGTTGCAGCATAAGACAAATAAATTACAAATATTTGAGTGAGATGTCTCACTGGTGTCTCCAAGTGGTCACACTATAAAAAGCTGTGCCGTTGAGGAACTAGAGCAAGGACACTTGTAGTTGTTTCGTTTGGAACACAATCACACAATTATTGTTAAAATTATCAAATGCATTTGATTTGATTTGATGTGTTGTTGTTTACGCAATCCAAAAATGGTCCATTATAAATCGCAATCTGGGTCAGGTGGGCATCATTTGAAAACCTGTTGTAGTGCCAACATGACTAGCTAATTTATAAAACACAATATTACAGTGTTAAGCTTTCACAAGGCAATTCAGAGAAACAGAGCCTGATGTTGCTGCTCATAGAAAGGAGTTATGGTTCAGGTGCGCGTGCCGCGGCGGAATTTCTCGTTCCATTCAGAACTAAACGTCGACACTGTATATGATGTGAGTTTTGTGATATGGAAATGTGAAGTATATATTTGGATTCAAGGGTCTTTGGCTTGCTTGTATGACATCAAAACGGAATTTATTCTAATCCTCAACGTCTCATCTTTTAAAATACATATTCCTCTTCATTTACAGCGTTCTCCTTACTCAGCAACGATAAAAATCATTATTTTACTAGGCAAGTCAGTTAGGAACTAATTCTTATTCACAATGACCACCTACACCAGCCAATTCTGGGCCAATTGTGCTCAGCCCTGTGGGACTCCCAATCACAGCCAGTTGTGATACAGTCTGGATTATGAACCAGGGTGCTTATTGTGCCATCTCTAACACTGAGATGCAGCGCCTTAGACTGCTGTGCCACTTGGGAGCGCAAATCGCCCATTTTCAACCCATATACAGGTACGAGTGTAAAGGGCTACCTGTTGCCCTAATATTGTTTTCTGTGCAGTAGATATAATGTTGGCTCATTCAGGGACAGATGTGATAATAAAACCACATCATGTTACACCAGGAAAAACATTTGATCAGAGTTCCTTGAAATAAACAAAGTCCCCTCCATCGCCCCATGTCTACCTCCTTCTCTCCTCAGCAGCAGCCGATAGGCTGAGGAGAGTGAGCCGAAGAAGTCACACTGAGTCTTCAAATATACTTCCCAAGCAGTTCCCTGACCACAGACACACTTTGATGTAGATGGATGTTCATCACGAGAGCATGGTCTAAAGCAAACACATCTGGCCAAACGAGACAAATAGAACAGGGCCCAGTTTCCCAAAAGCATCTCAAGGCTAAGTTCACCGTTAGAACAATAGGATCCCAGGGTTCTTAGATGAACTTAGCCTTAAGAGGCTTTTGGGAAACTGGGTCAGGTCAACAACAAGTTCATGGACAATTTTGTTATATAGAAAATAAATGGGGAGAAAACATTCCAATACTTATTTCATATTGGAAAACATTTTACACGTCTGAAGTTGTCCCTTCATCTTTCAAAGGCCTTTATAGTAAGCACGAAAGCCCAAGAGCTGGGCTTGCACCTGCCACGCGTCATCCACAGTCATAGCCGTGGGAAGTAGGGGTGCTGAGGGTGCTGCAGCACCCCCTGAAAAATCTGATTTCAAAAATATATATAAATAAATAGTTTATAAACATCTATACATATGTTCCTCACAAAAGTAGCACGCTGGGATTTTCTACTCAGTACCACCTACACTAAATAGGGGTGGCAGGTAGTCTAGTGGTTAGAGTGTTGGGCCAGTAACTGAGAAGTTGCTGGATCGAATCCCTGAGCTGACAAGGGAAAAATCTGTCATTTTACCCCTAAGTAAGGTAGCTAACCCACTGTTCCCTAGGCGCTGAAGGGGGGGTAGAAGACAATACAGTCTAGCTATAGGCAGCCCCCCTGCACCTCTCTGATTCAGAGGGGTTGGGTTAAATGCAGGAGACACATTTCAGTTGTACAACTATACAGTCTACTATATAGTAGGATGGGAGACCACTGTAGGTGGTTTGCATCCTTTCCCCTCCAGAGTGAAGTCAGTATGTCCAGCTACAGGTCAGATATTTCATGAGGACGTTAATATCTCAGGGGGGTCACAGAAAACACTCGCTTGGAACACTTTCAAACAGAGGTCAGTCCTGCAATAATATTTTCCCCTTGTGACATTAGCCTGTTCCCCGAGCGGAGAGGCCATCTGTAAGATGTAATTCCCAAGCTGAGTAAACTTCTCAGAAGAGAGAGGGGGAAAGGATGACGCGCAGAAAGAAAGGCTCTGATATCTTTCTCAACGTGGATAGCTGTGCTTGTGGTTGTGCAGAGTCACAGTTAGCTTGATGTGTGTTAATACAGTGACATGCCATTTACATTTGTATTATAGTGCAACATGATACTGTAGCTAGGGGAATTAGTGTGTGTGTGTTTGTGGGTTTATCCACGGGCTCAGATTGTAGCCGAACTTGAGTGTCTGTTCAGCAGCCTCCTCATATTGTCCTCATCTCTCGTTTCTCAGCTGCTTGATCAAAACCCTCTGGTTTGGATGCTTGAGTAGAGATTAGCCCTCTCTCAGCAATGAGCTGCTCCTCAAGAGGCACACGCTCATCACACACCCACAAACACACAGACAGATTTTGAAACAGCCGACACATGGAGCCAAACCTTCTGCTTCAGTGGAACACATCAACTCTGTTATTCCTGCTTTTTATCTAACATTTTTCATTGTAGGAATCAGTGTATCATTTGCCCTGAAACTGTTAACTCCACAAGCCAATAGCAGGAGAATGAGTGAGGGGCTTTTAGAGAGGAATGTATCTGAAAGACTGACTTTTCCAGTGGAAGGAGGGGAAGGAGAGGGAGCGGCAAGCTGTGTGTTGTACGAGGGGTGTGAGAGAGTGTTTGATGTGGGAGGTCTCCCCCTCGTCCTGCTGGGCTGCTCCCTAAGACCTCTCATTAAGCATGTCATCAAAGGCCCTCTAGCCAACCAATCATAACATTAGCGCTGACATTACCACACAGACACAAGTTTCCTCTGGGCTGTCCACAAACATGTCTGTGCTGAACGCTGAGTTGACCAAGTCATTCCTTCCTGCTGCAAGCGTAGGGGGCCATGCTATTCCTGCTATTCCCGCAGAACAGCAAGCCCTGGCCTGGCTGGTTCCCGGAGCTGCAGTCATATAAACACACTGACAGACATACGCTATCCCATGTACATTGAACTGACGCACGAGCTCACCACCAAACACACACAGTTATGCACGTGCTCATGCTGGCACACAAATGAGCTTAGATAGTCATCCATTCACAATGTACATACACCTGCACACACACATTTATAAATTGGGCTGTGTGGGCAGTGTTAGTGTGTTCTTTGCAGCATTGTCCTTGATTAAAGCAACAGTGACTGCACAGGGGATCAAGTGACAGGAGGAGTGCAGAGATGACTGTCCTCTCTCCTCCCCATATATTACCCTCCTCTCTCCATCGTCCTCTACCACCCCCCCCCCCACCCGCCACACACTCCATCACGCGTGACCCCCACCTCCTGTCCCAAGGTCAATGGGTCTCCCGTGGCTACCTTGCTTTTAAGCCATCAGACACCCCCATGGGGCACATGAGGGAGATCTATCTGTGTCACCCTCCTCCAGGTGATCCCTGGGTAATGCACTGAAGGACATGAGTGCACCGATCAGCTCGGACCTACAAGGGGCTGCGCCACACTCCGACACACTCTCCACCCCCTTTTGGTGGGCAATTACAGGCAGGGCTCCCACCGCCATGGGAGAGGCAAACCAATTAGAGAGTGTATTTGCCGTTAAAGGACACTTCTACTGACAAACCTGGCCATAGGGTCGCATGTTTATTATGTCATCTGCTACCACACGGGGGCCATTATTACTGATAAGTGTCACAGTCTGGAGGTCATTGATGGAAATGGAATTCTGTTTTGGCCTCTGATTCTACATGGCCCCAGATTATGCCAATGGCTATCCTGAGTGGTTGATTAGGATCATTTGTCTGAGATTCATATTTGATTCTGGCCCATCACTTATCCCTTTAAAAGGGTATTAACAAATGTCCTGCAAACGTCATTGAAGGACGGACAGGAAAGACAAGAAAGGTCAGCGCGTGAGTGTTTTCCTCATAGTGTTCACATAAGCTCTTCACAGAAGATAGATCACATACATACATTAGAGTGTGTGGGTCTTGAAGGTATCTCGCTACACATCTCTGTCTTATCCCTCCAGGCTGTTGGCCAGAAGTCTATTTGAAAGACAAACCCAGTCTCAAAAGGGTTTGCGTTGTTTCCACACAGAACTCCCTGTGTGTGTGTGTGTGTGTGTGTGTGTGTGTGTGTGTGTGTGTGTGTGTGTGTGTGTGTGTGTGTGTGTGTGTTTGCGCTGCTCCAACGCACATTTAAAAGGTGATTAACCAACAGGAGGTGTCCACCAGGGGAGCCATGAGTTTCACACCATTACCAGTCCTGTCTACATTAACTCTTCACTTACCAAAAATCTAATGATTATGAACTGCAGTTAATAGGAGTGAGGCATTCTTATTTTCTCTAGAGGATAGCAAGCAGTAATAACAGATTTGACTGCTTGTGGAAAATCCTGAACATTTGAGCCCAAACGGAGCAAGACACTTGGTCCTTGGGTTGGAAAGATTGGAAGAAAGAGTTGGTTTAGAGCCACCCACTTAAGAGCATAGGGCCCTATTCACTGAGAGCTAAATTCAGACCTGAGTTACTCGAGTGTAAATTGAACTTTACTCCCTTTCTATGCACTTTTCTTTCCACTCCTATTCTGACCTTGAACTTAAGCATGGGGAGATGGCCAGTGCTCGTGAGGTACGGGTGTGTCTACAGATACGCTGTGTTCTGAAATCGACTTGATTCCCTAATAGTTCCACCACCTTTACGCGTGAGGAGACCATGAATAAGGTCGAGCGAACCTGCCAGTTCCAAGTGGAAAAAGCATCTACTTCATTTTTCCCTAAAGAAATAACAGCATTCTCCATGCAGTGTAGTTTACTAATTGATAAGAGCTATTGATAAGAGCTACTGTAGGTCAATTAGTCATTTGTTTGGAGAAGGGGATTGTAAATACACATAGCAATTGTTTTAGATGATTTGTCCTTATGATCCCTGGAGACGAATGTGAAACCAGTCACATGGAGCAAACTGAAAATGATATCAACATGACATGTATTGCGGCCCCTTTTCCACAGTGAAGTAGGCTATATAGTTGTGCCGTTATTCCGCATTTTAATTGAATGCCCTCACAATTTGAGGGGATGAAATTTGGAGACCCAAGCTATAAGCTTCTGTAGCGCTGAACCTGCTGAGTTGATTTAAAGTTTTAATTATATGCTCAGGCTTTTCTCAGTTTTATATTACAATTTGTATCATGTTAAATAATAGCCACTATCGGGAGCCACCGTCAGTAATAACCACATACATTTATAACTGTCACTTCAGTGTTAGTTTCCTTCCATTTCTAGCCTCCATTTTGCATTATCCATATTTTACTTTCCTCTGTCACGACTGTGCTGTTGTTCCTGAGGGTCGATAGCCATACTGGATCATATTAGGCTGACGTTAGGCTAACTTTTATTGCGTATCTGAATAGTTATGGAGTTCAGATCACACATAGCAGTTTAAACCTGGAGCCTGGCGCACGGTTCACGACCAGTGACTTCATTAGGCCTGGGCTTCCGGGGCTTCAGCAACATATAATTTTGGTCCAGTCCCAAGCCTTTTGATGGTCCAATAAAAATAAGAATAAAAAAGTAATTATTTCAGTCTTATATGTTTCCATAACCAACGACACTATATACTGCGATTGGTCAAGATTACCCAACGCAGTGGACCGATCATGTCCCTTGACCCCTCCCCCAGCCCTACAGCGCCGGTTAGATGTCTATGTCATCACTCAGCAAAATGCCTGTCACTCAAAGTCTGGAGCAAAGCACAGAGCAAATATGGATATTCAGAACTTCTTCTGAAAGAGAGGCAAAAAAAGTGAGCAGGTTGAGCATGAGCAGGCAACGGTGAATGAGGTGGAGAGGGCAGAACAGCCAGAAAGTCAAAGTGCATCAGCAGCAGAGTTAGCCACAGGTTTGTGCAGGGTTGACAGCAGTGTAGGACGGCTCATAATAATTTCAGTAATGGAGTCGATAGAATGGTATCAAACACATTAAAGATGAAGTTTCCATGAGGTTGATACCATTCGATTGACTCCATTCCACCATTATAAGCCGTCCTCCCCTCAGTAGCCTCCACTGGTTGACAGGTAGCTAACTAGCCAGTCTCCCTCAGTATAAAGGTTGGCTAACGCTAATACAGTTGCGTTAGCGCTCAACTTTCTTAAGCTATTGGGTGTCAGTCAGAGTTATTTAACAGTATATTTAGTGAATGGGCAAGCTATTGATGTTAAAATAACGGAATGGTTTTCGTTTCTGTAGCTAGCTTGACTGACTAGCCACTTCGGTAGCTACTGGCTGGCTAGCTAGCTGAGAGATGAGAGAACATTTTTCTGACTCAAGCACATAACTTCTTACAGTGACACAGTGCCCCCACAGTGGACTGAAGCTGAAGTTTACTACAACTAGATATTTAAAAAATGAATCATAGCGGTCATAACCTATTCCATTCTACAGGTAAACATGTTTATTTCCATATAGGCTATGTAGCTATTTGTAAAAAAAAATATTGGTGAAATTATTTAGTTGAGCTTTTATATATATTACTGTTTTTATTTACTTAGCTACTTACTTTTTCTATTGTTGTTGTTGTATTGTTGAAACTGGAAGTAAGCATCTCAATGCACTGTGTACTCCATGTACAGGTAACTGGAAAAATAAAGGAAACACCAACATAAAGTGTCTTAATAGGGCATTGGGCCACCAGAACAGCTTCAATGAACCTTGGCATAGATTCTAGTGCCTGGAAAGTGCCTGGAACTCTTTTGGAGGGATGTGACACCATTCTTCCATGAGAAATTCCATCATTTGGTGTTTTGTTGATGGTGGTGGAAAACGCTGTCTCAGGCGCCGCTCCAGAATCTCCTATAAGTGTTCAATTAGGTTGAGATTTGGTGACTGAGACGGCCGTGGCATGTGGTTTGAATTGTTTTCAAGCTCATCAAACCATTCAGTGACCACTCGTGCCCTGTGGATGGGGGCATAGCCATGGTAGCCAAAATAATGGCCTGCCCAACAGGGCAGACCAATTGCTTAATTAATTCAGGAGCCACACCTGTGTGGAAGCGTCTGCTTCCAATACACTTTGTATCCCTCATTCACTCAAGTGTTTCCATTATTTTGTCAGTCACTGTTTTTTAATCATGTGTACAGTATATGACAAATAAACAAACTTGAAATTGAATTTAGAAGGGAAGGGGAAGGGTTAAATTGTAGGTGAAAAACCCCCCATTGTTATTACAGTACATTGGCCCTTAAGTTATGTGTCCTCAAATGCTATGCAATCAAACAATCTAATTAGATTAGCTGGTAGAACTGACTAAATTAAATTAATCAGAGGTCTTTATACTTATTATTTCTCATGTCTTTATATCCATATAGCCTAGGGGCTATGTTGCTTCTTATCTGTCATGCTTGGAGTTGAGTTGCTCTGTTATGCGGACACTTGAATTTTTCTTTAGGACACTTGAATTTTTCTTCAGGACACTTGAATTTTTCTTCAGGACACTTTAATTTTTCTTTAGGACACTTGAATTTTTCTTTAGGACACTTGAATTTTTCTTCAGGACACTTGAATTTTTCTTTACGACACTTGAATTTTTCTTTAGGACACTTGAATTTTTCTTTACAGCTGAGTTGCCCTGGTCGTGTCAATACTTTAAAATGAACCAATGACACGTTGCACCTGTACCTTGCTACCTTGCAGATGAGCCAAGGAGGAGGACAGATAAGAACAGTAGGCCAGTGGAGTACTTAGAACAGCAGCAGCCAGGGGCAACTGGTAGGGAAGAGGAGAAGGTTGATTTAGGTGACGTCAGACACAGGCCCTACACAAGTATCCCCTTGGCCGTTTTGGATTGCAAAACTAAAGACAAACACCAGAATTTATCGTTACATACACCAGATAGGTACAGTGAAAAAGTTATGTTTTACAGTGTCAGCCATTGTTGTGCAGCACTTTAAAGTAAATTGCATTGCTCAAGGGCACATTAACAGATTTTTCACCATTATCAACTGAGGTATTTGAACCAGCAACCTTCCAGTTAAAGGCCCAACATTCTAACCGCTAGGCTACCTGCCACCCCAGTAGACAATGGAGAGAGACACCAGACAAGACACAAAGAAAGATGGAGCGAGAACAGAGGTGGGTTCAGAACACTGTAGACTGTATCACTTCAAGCTACTCTATAGATTCTAATAAGTTGTATTTATTTGCAGAAATTATAACAGGTGAATTACAGACAGTGAAAAAGTAAAACATGGTTTACAGGGGCCTAAGGCAGCAATGCATCGCAGTGCTTGAGGCGTCACTACAGACCTGGGTTTGATCCCAGGTTGTGTCGCCTGCCTGGGCCAATTGGAGGAGTGTTTGTCCGGGCGAGATGTCTTTGTGCCATCGTGCTCTAGCAACTCCTTGTGGCGGACTGGGCACATGCAAGCTGACTCTGGTCGCCAGCTGTACAGTGTTTACTCCGACACATTGGTGTGGCTGGCTTCAGGGTTAAGAGAGCAGTGTGTTAAGAAGCAGTGCGACTTGGCATTTTAGTGTTTTGGAGGACGCATAGCTCTCGACCTTTGCCTCTCCGAGTCCATACGGGAGTTGCAGCGATGGGACAAGACTGTAACTACCAATTGGGGAGAAAAGGGGGTAAAAAGTACGACAACAAAAAACATGGCTTACAAAGAATTTGCAGGTGAGGTGAAAAAGCCTGTGAAATTATTATTATAATATTTTTTTTACTTTTACACTTTTTACAACCAGGACAGGATAAGAGAGGAGGGTAGACAAGAGAGACAGCAACAGACAAGGGCAGACAAGAGAGACAGCAGCAGATGAGAAAGTGATGGAGAGAGGCAGAGGAGGGTTGAGAACACAGTAGACAGTATCAGTTAAAGCTGCTCTATGGATTCCAATTACTGCAGTGCATGTGTGTTCATGTGTGAGAGGGTGAGGGTGTTTGGGTACTGTGGGATTCTTTAATCAGTTTGGCTCATCGGACAGGTCAGAGTCTATGTTTGAATGTTGTTGAGAGGTTAAAGTCATGGTAGCTACTGTAATTGAGTACTGGCAGTGTCTGCTTTGGCAGGTGGGAAGGTGAAAGTTACATGAAAAATATCTAATCTCTCAATGTTCATCTCAAAGTGCACCAAATTCATGCATTTAGCCGTTGAAATTCCTTTTTTTTCAGGGGGGTATGCTCCCGGACCCCCTTACTGGCTTTGGGCTAAGCCCCCAATGTCTTCAACTCCTAGAAACGCGCGTTGTTCACAATGACTGGACCATTATCATACAGTTCCATGATTAGTAAGGATTAGGGTAGATTTATAGGACTATTGTTCAACCCCTATTGTACACTTTTCCCCACCTTCCAATATCTCATGGATTGAACTTGAATACGACAACTTTCAGGATGAATCAAACCACTGTGTCACGCCCTGACCTGAGATATCTCTGTTTTCTTTATATTTTGGTTAGGTCAGGGTGTGACTAGGGTGGGTATGCTAGTTTTTGTATTGCCTAGGGTTTTTGTATATCTAGGGTTTTGTAAATCTAGGTGAATTTGTATGTTTATGGTTGCCTGATATGGTTCCCAATCAGAGGCAGCTGTTTATCGTTGTCTCTGATTGGGGATCATATTTAGGTAGCCATTTCCCTTTGGTGTATTTGCCTATCAGCACTCGTTTGTATGGCTTCACGTTTCGTTTTGTTATTTTGTTCGATTGTTCAGTGTTATATTCTTTTAATAAATAAGAATGTACTCATACCACGCTGCACCTTGGTCCGATCTTTATAACGAACATGATACATTGTATTTGTGATTCATCAATATATTTAGTATGCAAAGGCTGACCAAACCTGTTTTAAAAAAAAATTCATACATACTTTCCTCACCAAATCAGCGTATTTTTCAATCTACCAGTTGGTGCTGAAAAAAAAATGAATATGCATATATTTAGATGGATTTCTGTATTCTGAACCCATTCTCTCAATGTATTCTAGTGAGTCTGTCAACAAAATCCTAATTAAAGGTACACCATATTTGAAGGGATGTCTTAAGATAAATGTACTGAAAACCCTATTGACTGAAAACTTCACAAGAAAATCTGTTGGCCAGCAAGTGGGACATTTTTCAGCCGTTGAATTAAATGCATTCAGTGCGCACAAGTTAGCCACACCTGTAGAGCGTGCCTGCATTAGGTACAGCGCCTTTAATACTTTGTAGAAGCACCTTTGGCAGCGACTACTCTGTGGGTAAGTCCACTATGACATTATGGGGTATTGTGCATAGGCCAGTGACAAAAAATATGAATGCAATCCATTTTAAATCAGGCTGTAACACAGCACAATGTGGAAAAAGTGAAGGGGTGTGAATACTTTCACTAAGTCTGAGTACCACCTATTGAAGCGCGTAGCAAAGGTGTGCATAAGAAAGGCATACATGTCCTAAGTCTGAATCAGCCCCGGAGTGCATAGGCCCACTTACACTTACAGCACAGACTGTGTCTTTTAAATTCTCTGAACCACAGAATTATTACCTCACACATGGTTTCCTGTTTTGTCTGAAGTTGATGATCTGGGAGTTGTGAAGTGTACACATGGTTTATTTAGCTCCATTTTGCTCATGAGGCACAAAATACCCGTGGGGAGATGACAACTAGGACACACAAAACAGTAAAGGCTTTCACTATTGATCGTCAGAGACGAGCGCCTCGATTAAATACATAGTGCTGTTATAGCGCAATTGAAAATGCAAAGCTAATTTCCGATTGAGCTGACATATGCAGCGTCTACCATGAATGAGGTCTCCACATATGCGGGAACATACATTTCAATCGCACTATAGCGCAGATCTTCAGCGCTACGGATTGAATTGAGCCCTTAGTGCTATAGTTTCGCAAGTTCTAATATCCCAAAATACCCGAAACTGGTATTATTACTAACCCAGTTTTAGAAGGAACGGTCCCTCGTATCTCCAAGTGCAGGTTACCCAGAGTGCAGAGGCTGGCTTCTTTCCTCCGTGGATTAGTATGTGTCTGAGGTAGGACAGACAGAGTGTGTAGGCTGGCTGACCCCCTGGCTGATCAGCATAAGGCCAGGACAACACTGCAGCTCTCTCCATTAGCATGCACTGACACCGCCACTGTTTAATGCACTCCTCCAGTTTATAAATGCCCAACGTGCTGTAAACATTTCTGCAGAGGAAGCACACAGGTCAGCCACACACAACTGCATGTCCCTCTCATCGCCCTCCCTGGGAGGACAGGACGCATGCCCTGCCTTACTGCCCTGCCTTACTGCCCTGCCCTACTGCCCTGTCCTGCTGCCCTGTCCTGCCTGTCAAAGAAAACCAACCGGAGGAAGCCAAGACCTATTGTCACTAGCATCTCAGCCCAGGCCTCAGACAGTTCGTCACTAGCATCTCAGCCCAGGCCTCAGACAGTTCTACAGGGCTTGTTGTGCAGTATTTGTTGATTTTTATGTTCAAGAACAGATTGATTATTACTTGTTTGATATGCCCAACACCAATACCCCAGAGTCCTATATTGCCAAGGTTATTGGCTGGCTGGCTGGATGGAAACGTGGTAGTCTAATGGTTAAGAGCGTTGAGCCAGTAAACCAAAGGTTGCTGGTATGATTCCCCGAGCTGACTAGGTGAACAAATCTGTCAATGTGCTTTTGAGCAAGGCACTTAACCCTAAATGCTCCTGTAAGTTGCCCTGGATAAGCGCGTCTGGTAAAGATAAACGAATATGTGAACCGTAGTCTCATACACACTATGAGAGAGCTACACGGAGAAACATTCTTTATGCAGAAAGTGGGCAGTTTTTGGCGCTGGAAAGAACAATAACCAGGAGTGTTTTAACTCCATTAGTTCAACAGCATTTACTCTTTGATACAGCTACAAGCGCAACGGGCAGCTAATGGCTTTTTCATTGTAATCACCTCAAACGGAGCTAAGCACGTTGGGCCTGGAGAGCGACACATGAATCACCTAGCTAGTTCCTTTAGTCTGGGTAATTACAGCAAAGCAGGCAGCTTCATAACTGTTAGTGCCTTAGCAGCCTGGCTGGTAAATGATGCCTCAATTACAACCACAGATAGCCCCACTCTAAAGACAAGCCTGGTCCCAGTCCATGTTCGACTGCGAAGACATTACTTTCCCCAGTCTCACTTCTGTTGTACATATGATTTACAATGTGAGTAAATCCTTGTGTTATGAAAGGGGAGCGGGCGCCTTTTCATCTAATAACTGTAGCCTGCTTGTTAAAATTCACCACTTCCGTTATATATTAAAAACCCTGAACTATTTAATGAATGAATCAATAGGTACTGTACAACAACACCCTCCTAACACCTAGTTTATCAACCCCCCTCCTACCAGCCCACTCCCATAGTCTCTAGTTGTGGCTGAGCGATGTCAGGGACATTGTCCCAGACTAATTTGTGCCTGTCAGAACCCGACCATATTTTATTCTACCCAATCAAAGAGAATATCATGAGGGACACTGGCAGACAACATGGTGGGAATGGAGGCTGGGGAAAAGCAATGCAATTTTCCACAGCATCTAAATCAACCACTGGACTCAGGTTATTCATCTCCATGGGAATGAAAACAAAATGGCCGCTGCCGGCACGGCTTTACACCGACGATTGTGCAGCCTCCCCTCACTGTTGAAAATTAGGCAAAGGACCAATTCAATCAAATCCACATTGCAGTATTTACACGGTACATCATAGATATATCCTCTTTCACTCTGTCAAATCAAATCTGAGAATGGTTCTGCAGGGAACTGTAAAAACAGTAAGCAATAGGATGACTTACTATGATGTTAAATAACTCATTTTGTTAATATTTTTCAATCGTGATTGAGAGATTGCACTGTAGACAGCCTTTCTGTAAAGTGAACCAAGCTCCAGCCTGCTGAATGAAATGAAATAACTACAATAGAATGGCAACCTATGTTCAAAGCACTCTGTTAATGTAGCAGCCCAATCAATATCTGGAGAGCAATGAGAATACCAAGGTTGAGCCGAGCATGAGGTTTTTCATTTAACATCACTAAATGTATTTAGAGATGCAATTTCAACAATCAAAAAGGCATCGCTCGAGGTGATCTGTCAAGTCCATTTCAGCCTTGTCACTTTCACCTTTTCAGTAACGAAAAAAAATGATTAAACACGAAATAAAGACACAATACATCCCTCTGTCTGGCATTCCTTTATTCGGTCTCTTATTCTCTCCTTTAAAGTAGACAGAGAACATCTCCACAAGGCTTTCTGTGTGATTAAGTGTTTCCAAAAATACACGCTGAAATATGGACAGTTTAAATGTCCTTGCTATTTGCTTCCTTTCAATGAAGGTGTCTGTCTGGAGCAGGCGGAGGTGCTGGGAGATTAATTGAGTCTTGGATGCCTTCTGTCCAATGTGGCTTCCAGGGTACACGGACCAAGGGGAGGCCCGGACGGGCCAAAGTAAAGAGGATATCTCATTAATATATGATTAATAGCCACTGGCCCGGTGATTAATTAGTGTTTGTGACAGTAAACTTTTAACAGGCCTCCATGTCTTCCCCTGGAATGCCCATTTGTCTATTTTAGTCACCCCTCCCATCCCCCTTCGACACACAGCCCTCCTGAAAGATCGAGCAACTTTGCATATTCTAGTCTTGTCCGATTTCATTTCGCTGCTCCCAGGAAGAACTAGCCAGGAATGAGGGCCCTCCTGCATGATTGATTGCTTAGCTTTTTTATTTGCAAGTTGGAAATCCAGGGAAGTTTTTTTCCAGCGCCTGCTTATTTCTTTATCCCTCTTCTTCTGTGTACTTGTTCCTCTCCGTCTTGAAGAGGTCCGGGGGCTCATTGATACAGGAATTTCTTCTGCCGCTGCTTTAGAATTGATTTGAGTCGCTGCTGTATAAGGTTGTACATTTTTCTCACAGTCCTCTTGTCCTGAATTTGCCTTACCCACGCTTACAGGCACAGAAGCAGGCATGCACGCAGGCACACGTACACACACACACACACACGCTATTATGTGTTACGACGTGTTATAACTGTTATTACAAATCCCTGATAGGAATGATTATGCACAAATAGACATAGAAGGATCTGTTGAGTGAACGGTGTTGTGTGTGTCCTGTGCATGGTGATCTGTTTTTACTGTGATCTGTCACAGTGTAGCAGGACTGCTTGTGTGTGTGGAGACATATGGTCATTAACAGTTAATATTTCTCAGAGCAGAGAAAGCCACAGATGGCCTCCCTGTTTCACAATGCCTGGAACTTCCTCCTCTCCTCCATCCCTCATAAAAGTGACCCAAAAACACTGTTCTCTGCAGAGCCATAAAAACAAGTGTAAATGATTCACTTTGATTGCTGTTCACGCCAAATTAAGAGTTTGCCATTAACTGTGGCCACAGCGTCAGAGAAGCAGCTGCAGGCTTTACTCAGGCCAAAGCCATCTGACAATACTGCGGAGGGTTCTCAGACGTGCTCAAAGTCGCCCCAAACACTGCACAGTGTAGATACTATCCGTAGATAAACACTGAATCGTAATGTTCTGATCATAACATTTTTTATTTTCCAATTGAACTGATAATAGAAGGTTATCACAAACAAAGCTCTCTCTGTTTTTCTATTTCCCAAGACCAGAATATCTTTTGCCCCCTCTTTGGCTGGGAATATCAACGTTAGGAGAAGGTAGAATTAATCAGAATATATGGCTTTTAATATAAAAGCGAATCATCCCTTCTATCTTTGTTATTAAGTTTGCAGAGTGGAGAGATGCAGCAGGGGATCAGAGGGTGTATAGGCCGCCTTGCTGTAGCACTCCTATACAATATAAAGCCTTTTCTGGGAATTTGTTCAAAAAGACGCAGAGTTTTCATCATGGCCGTGGAGTGGAGTAACTTTTCCTTAGATTATCTTCATCGTTGATAATCTCTTTAACTACAGGGGTGAGCCGCTACACCTGAACTTCTCTATCCAGGGCTGTTGCAATATCGCTCGATAGCCAGGCCACTAATCCCATCATGCCTTGGAAGGACTTGGCGCGCTCTTTTGTCTGCTCTCTCTCCCCTCGTGCCTCGCCTCTACCTCTCCTCTGGTATTAAAACAGAAAAGGGAGGAAAACTGATTTAGAGTAGATCCATTTCATTTCAATAACCTGCATGATCCTAGCCGTTTTCCTTTCAGGGTTGACAGGTCAGAGATCAGAGTTCGCAGGGGAACTCTCAGGGATCGGAGGAGGATGCCATGTACTGTAAGACTAAGGCCTGTGCTGAGAATGAAAAGAATAACGGCCTAGCAATGCATAGAGTTACATTTTAGGCTCTTCAAAGAGAAAACTATAAGGTAGAGTATTCAGGTATTTCAAACAGCATAAGGGTATTCCCAGGCAAGGTGAATGTAATGCAGTCAATGCATACCAGGATGTTTATACTTCTTTCGAAAGGTGTACAGGAAATGAAAGTGGGATATTTTCTCATCATGCATCCTAAATAAGGGCTGGTAGAAAATAATGGGGAGTTAATCAGATCAGCAGCACTCTAATTCACTGGGTATCGATCAGGCTGATTCCTAATGGGACTTTAGACCTATTATGTGTGTGTGTGTGTGTGTGTGATTTCTAATTAAACCTATTTTGAATTACCCATGATCTTACTGGAGGAGGACATGTCCATTTTGTGCTTTCTATAACCACCACCATCCCAGCCTGTGTGTATGTATCAAATAAAATGTTATTGGTCACATACACATGTTTAGCAGATGTTATTGCGGGTGTAGCGTAATTCTTGTGTTTCTGGCTCCAACAGTGTAGTAATGTCTAACAATTCACAACAATACACACAAACCTAAAAGTAAAAATAATTGAATTAAGGAATATATAAATATTATTATGAGCAATGTTGGAGTGGCCACAAAGTATGTACAGTTGAAGTCGGAAGTTTACATAAACCTGAGCCAAATACATTTAAACTCAGTTTTTCACAATTCCTGACATTTAATCCTAGTAAAAAATCCCTGTGTTAGAATCACCACTTTATTTTAAGAATGTGAAATGTCATAATAATAGTGGAGAGAATGATTTATTTCAGCTTTTATTTATTTCATCACATTCCCAGTGGGTCAGACGTTTACATACACTCAATTAGTATTTGGTAGCATTGCCTTTAAATTATTTAACTTGGGTCAAACATTTCGGGGAGCCTTCCACAAGCTTCCCACAATAAGTTGGGTGTAACTGAGTTAGGTTTGTAGGCCTCCTTGCTCGCACACACTTTCAGTTCTGCCCACAAAATGTATATGGGATTGAGGTCAGGGATTGGTGATGGCCACTCCAATGTCTTGACTTTGTTGTCCTTAAGCCATTTTGCCACAACTTTGGAAGTATGCTTGGGGTCATTGTCCATTTGGAAGATCCATTTGCGACCAAGCTTTAACTTCCTGACTGATGTCTTGAGATGTTGCTTCAATATATCCACATAATTTTCCATCCTCATTATGCCGTCTATTTTGTGAAGTGCACCAGTCCCTCCTGCAGCAAAGAACCCCCACAACATGATGCTGCCACTCCCGTGCCTCACGGTTGGGATGGTGTTCTTCGGCTTGCAAGCCTCCCCCTTTTTCCTCCAAACATAGCGATGGTCATTATGGCCAAACAGTTCTATTTTTGTTTCATCAGACCAGAGGAAATTTCCCCGTGTGCAGTCGCAAACCGTAGTCTGTCTTTTTTATGGCGGTTTTGGAGCAGTGGCTTCTTCCTTGCTGAGCGGCCTTTAAGGTTATGTTGATTTAGGACTCGTTTTACTGTGGATATAGATACTTTTCTACCTGTTTCCTCCAGCATCTTCACAAGGTCCTTTGCTGTTGTTCTAGGATTGATTTGAACTTTTCGCACCAAAGTAAATTCATCTCTAGGAGACAGAACGCGTCTCCTTCCTGAGCGGTATGACGGCTGCGTGGTCCCATGGTGTTTATACCTGTGTACTATTGTTTGTACAGATGAACGTGGTACCGTCAGGCATTTGGAAATTGCTCCCAAGGATGAACCAGACTTGCGGAGGACTACAATTTTTTTGGAGTTTGAAGATAGGCCTTGAAATACATCCACAGATACACCTACAATTGACTCAAGTGATGTCAATTAGCCCATCAGAAGCTTCTAAAGCCATGACATCATTTTCTGGAATTTTCCAAGCTGTTTGAAGGCACAGTCAACTTAGTGTATGTAAACTTCCGACCCACTGGAATTGTGATGAAGTGAATTATAAGTGAAGTAATCTGTCTGTAAATAATTGTTGGAAAAATTACTTGTGTCATGCACAAAGTAGATGTCCTAACCGACTTGCCAAAACTATAGTTTGTTAACAAGAAATGTGTGGTGTGGTTTTAAAACAAGTTTTAATGACTCCAACCTGTAAGGGTTTTCTTCTGACGAAGAGGAGTAGTATGAAGGATCGGGGGACCAAAACGCAGCGTGGTAAGTGTTCAGGTTTTTTAATGAATAACGAACACTGGACAAAACAATAAACGCGAAGTAAATCAAACCGAAACAGTCCCGTGTGACACAGACACTAACATGGAAAATAAACACCCACAACTCAAAAGTGAAACCAGGCTCCCTAAGTATGATTCTCAATCAGGGACAACGATTGACAGCTGTCTCTGATTGAGAACCATACTAGGCCGAACACAGAAATCCCAAATGATAGAAAAACGAACATAGACAACCCACCCAACTCACACCCTGACCATACTAAAACAAAGACATAACAAAGGAACTAAGGTCAGAATGTGACACAACCTAAGTGTATGTAAACTTCCAACTTCAACTGTATGTCTGTGTGTGAGCTTGGGGCGTGATTGCATGTGTGTTTGTTTATATGCATGTAGTGGCTTTGGGAGAGGGAAGGAGTGACATAAATCATCAAATTCAAGGCAGCTGTTGGCTAATTAATGAATAGGAAATTGCTGAGCACCTCTCCCTTCCCTGCATGTTCCCTGATTCTCTGTCAATATTCTGTCCCTGTACTGATGATGGTTATTATATAAACAGAACGGTATTCTGACCAATTTAATAACATTTGCTACAGTGAGGATCCACAGTCGAGCAGCCTCCTCGACTAACATTTTATTAGAGCTTAAGCGCTGAAGCTTTCTGACTGTAATATCATCTCATTGTGCTTCTCCTCTCCTGCATTGGCATCCACTGCCTCCCTCGTGAACCCCATGACAAAGAGAAGTCAAAAGTGTTAGCACAATTGTCTTTTTTTTAAGGAATAGCTGTACTAATTTCCCATTTAGCGAGGTCAATAAAACGGGACCGAGTCCATTTGTGTTTGAAGCACAACTACTAAAACAGATATTATGTCCGCAATATCTTGTATGAAGTTCAAAGTAATCACCATTGTAGCTTTTATGATTCGATATACAGGCTAGTGATTTTATTAGTCTACACCCTGTACAGGAATGACTTGTTCTGTTCTGTCCTATAAAATAAAGTAGCGGTTCCCGTTTTTCTGCTAGTTTGTTTTTGACATAAATACATTCCATGCGGCTTTCTTCATTTGACAAAACTTTCATTTTGGGTTGTTTACTGTGTCGGCGTTAAAACAAGGCAGGAAAAAAAACAACTTTTGAAATGGGTTTCCTTTCTTAAATGAAAAGAGGAGGATGGAAGCTGGAAAAGAGGAGGGCGGAAGCTGGGTTTTTAATAATACACTTGACATCAGAGCAACATAATACAAGTCTGAATTAAATGGCCCCCGCCTCTTGCTTACTTTTATTAGGAAGCCTGAGATTGCATTGTTCTATCCCTGACATCATATTGCATCTCTGCTTTATTTTTGCATGGGATGGGGTTGTTCACCACAGTCCATGCAAATCAAAAGCCTTGATTTATGCACCTATCCCGTGGCGAATGGAACATTAAATTTAATTTTGCTGCTGTGGAGCGACGCTTCCACCTTGCTCAGGCGTTGACACGGTGAACCGGGCCTGCTGTGGCACAGGAATTCATTACTTCTTCCACAATATGCCAAAGCAGCATTTGAATGAAACATTTGTCTCTTGTCAGAACAGTGTAGCATCTACTCTCTCTATACAGATATATTCAAAATCGAAGGAGGAAAAAGGGCCTCATACTTGACTAACAAAGCAGTGCGGTGCGTCACGGTGGCACATTCAAATGAGGCCCGTTGGATGTGAGTAGCAGAGCAATCTTTCTGCCCCTGATCTCCCATTACTGCTTCGTAATGTCGGGAAGAAATGGCACCAAGCACAGTAATGAAACATGTTTTCCCCCTTGGCTACTTTAACTACTATATGCCTCAATTTTGCACCCAAGAGCCAATGCAAATGCAATGCAAAGCTATTTACAGACCAGGGAACAAGAACTTTTTTGTAGTAGTGGTATGAACATTCCTTTTGATAGTCACCTAACAATTCATTGATCTGATTGTGAGATGATTTGATTGCAGCCAGCTATCTGTCCGCGTTTTCGTTTTTGAATTGATAACAACGTGACACATGTTATTTTACTGCGTTGACGAGATGAGAATATGATGATGAACAACAGATTTTTTTTTGTCAGCGTTGCGTTTAATTCAGTTGAGACTGATCGTCTGGAGCTGGTGTGCGCTGTGTGTCTAGGGCCACCGGTGGCGTACGGATAGCTTGCCAGTCTCACTGCTACAGATAGGTACCCAGAGGGAGCATGATATTGAACAAGTGGCTCCGCATACATACGTACCTTGTACGGAAAACGTTCATTGGCCACCAATCACCTGAGGGTCTCTGACGGCCGTTTCAGGGGATTGAGTAGTGCTACAAGGACTCCCGAGTCAAAACAGGCGGCAACATCCCACCACTGCCCTATGGAGAGCTGAGCTGCTGGACAGACAGATTACAGCCTCATAGCAGTGGATGTGGAAGCAGTGAGGTCGGGTGATTACATGGCCAGTGTGGTGTGGCCGACTGTGACCTTGTGAGAAAGTAAATCCCCCATGCAGGCACCCCCATGGTTGTTGACTTCAAGGGTGCGCTGAATATTCTGATTGACTACTCTACCTCTTCCACTCTTGCTGACTGGGGTTCCGACTCAACAGCCACTCTGATGGCAGCACAAAGACAAGAAGACAACAGGAGGCATAGCGAGATTCACTACTCAATACACCCCAGCTGGTAAAATAGTGTTAATTTAATATAGAACAAAAAAGAAAGTGAAAAGTTTCAACAGTAATTCTTAGAACTATTTTACAATAATTATATTTGTAAAAATCCTTTTGAGATTACCCCCTAAAAAATAGAACGTTGTAATCTACCCCTGGGTAAATGAAATCATTTGGGCATAAATTAGGCCTACAGTAGTTATAATGCTAAAATATATTTTGAGTAATGTACAGTGTTGTTCATTCTATCCCTTGTTAGAACAATGTATAATTGTCCCACGAATCTCCTGTTAGAACAATGTGTCCGCCGGTGAGGATGAGTCTCTTTCCCTGTTCTTCAGTCACTGCAGTATTGAGATGACTCCAGGTCCCCTGGGCCCTTCCCCAGCTAAAGTGAGAAGCCGATGCCCAGATGCAAATGACTTTCCAAGGTCCTTGTGAATGCTCATTAACTTTCAGCAGGCATAAGTCCTAACTTTATTATTGACTGCACAGAATACACAATCCACCGACCTCTGCCACCTGCAACTAAATCTCTCCCCACCGATCCATCGCACTGATTTCTGCTACGGGCCAGAAAACTAGAGCCAGCAGTTTAGTCACCTTAAGTGTTTACATGCCTCCCCCACCCTGCCTGCTGCTCATACATGAATACAAGCCCTATACCGCCACATTACAACTTAGCTGTACATTACCTCCCTTCCAGTCATCAGTCTCCCTTCAGCACATTTTTGCAGAAATACTTGCTTTTTAGATTGATTTAATTATGAAATCTATAAAGGACAGGGACACCAATATAGCACCTTTCTTTGAAGTGCATAATGGAGAAAGCACACATATCAATCAACATTCAAAGCCAGATTATGACTTGTCATATTACTTTGGTTCATAACAGTTCTAAAGAATGATGATCCCAGGATGAGTGCCATTCAAAGACACATCAGGAAGTAGGTTTATTTATTCTGCACTAGCCGTCCATTCCGTTCAGCCGCCTATACCTGTTTCATCAAATATTTACCGAAAGCTGAACGAATGCTCAGCCTGCCATTACATATCTCCTGGTCGGACTGAGTCGAAGTTTGGATCTCACCAAGCCCAACGCTTATGCAGATGAGGCACGGTGAATCAACATATTAAAAGCGGCTGACATTTGTCCTGATATATTGAATCGTTAGCGCGACAGAATCACTTAAGCAGGATCCACTAACATCAAGTTTCCTCTCGTTATTGACCCCCACAGGCCAAGCCTGACAAGTGGAACTGCAGCAAAGTTCATTAATAATGTGAAATAAATCAATTGGCCTGGAAATAGTGGAAAAGGTGCAGACTGCAGTGAGGATGTCTCAATTGCAAGCACGGTGATCTTGACCCGATGCATATACTCGTAAACTCTGATGGAGCATGATTGTCATGTTTAAGAATGTCTGCACTCTGCCTGCATTCACCACTACATGCATCTTAGTGATTTTCAGGCTATTTGCTATGTGAAGTCCATGTTCAAAACAATATAACTGAACATTCCGTTATATTATACACTATATGTGACATTATATAATTTTCAACAGAGTATATTTGAAATCTTTCCTTTGGTTCCATAGAATAAGCAAACCCACTGCTTTACCTAGCTACCTACAGTCCAAATACACCCCTTCGGGAGAAGATGGACAGGCCAGACCAGAAAAGAAGAAAACTCCCCTCTTCTGTCACTGAAATAATTCAAGATTAATTGACAGGTTTTCAAAGTGGGTTAGACTGAGTTACTAAAGTGGCAGACCAGTACAGTGAAATTGATAGCCCTTACAGAACTTAATATCTGGTGTGTTTCTGGGGGGTGGGGTCATTTCTCAGGACATGTGGTTTCTCCAGAGACAGAACATAAACAGAGACTCTCACAATATGAAGACAAATAAACCTCGCTCGCCTCGAAACCAACCAAAGAGCAGTTTAGAATTCCATATAGTCATCAATCATTTCCCTGCCTGCGTTGCCCAGTTATTATTGTAATGATTCTCTTAGGAAAGATATACGAATATGTCACTTTAAAAAATATATATCTACAGTACCACTTGAATGAACCACAAGACCAAGGTCTGGAGTTAACATTCAAACAAATCAAACCCACTTTTATAAAAGCTAAATCATTTTGTTACGATTGTGCCATATTGGGTAAGGCTTACTTTCAAAGAACTCAGCCTCCTAGCTGATGCATTTTTCTTGTTAATCTTTTTATAAAATTGATTCAATTAGAATATAAATTGAGCCTCCAATCTCCCATTGAATTAGTTAATATCAAAATGAAGTGTATTTTGTGCTGTTACATTTCTTCTCTTTAAGATTACATTTTTGAATGATGATTACTCTGTTAGTATGTTAGTTTGAAGTTATTTTGTCACTGCAAAAGTGACACACTCATTTTTGCGGCCTGTCTGTCTCCGTCTCTCATTTCTTCATTATTCCTCACTCCATCGATTCCTTTTCTTCATCAACTGCCTACACGGCAACCAGACCTCTCACACCTTGGTAACGATCGGCGTGGCAATGGCAGGCGGAAGTGCAGTGTCAGCCAATCAGGACGTCCTTCAGCAGCCGCCGCTGTCACATTGGGAGAGGTCAGACCTGCTGACAGAGGAGGGAAAAAACGGATCTCTTAATTTGCTATTTTCACCTGAAAAAGGATCAAACTTCAGCTCAGCCAAATGAGGAGGCATACCATTAATCAGCGTGCAGTAAGAAATTACAAATTGATTGTTACATGCAGATTATAGCAATATTTCAAGTGATGTTGCACGAGTCAAGTACTGTATATCTACTTGTACTTACGTGTACAAGGCATCCATATTACTGAATAGACACATTTCTTATGTAATTTTTACAAACATAGTTCTCCACTATGCCACCTGGTGGATCATGGACAGTTTTTTGTTCTCATGAGGATACATTGCAGACTTGAAGCAACATAGCAAATGTAAATCTGGGTCACTCAAAGTAGTATGATATTTTACGTTTGGCATGGTTACATAAGACAGAGAGTTACTTAAGGCAGAAACAAAAAGATGGTGGTTGGTCAGGGTGGATTGGTGGGCGTATAATGTGCATGTCTAGCAACCCAAAGGTTGTGTGTTTGAATCTTATCACAGACAACTTTAGCAACTTGTTATGGCTGCAATCCCTATATCGGGATAAGTGTCATCAACAACCGCTGAATAGCATATAAATATTACTATAAATATTTATATTCATGAAATCACAAGTGCAATATAGGAAAGCACAGTTTAGCCTTTTGTTAATCCACCTGTCGTGTCAGATTTTGAAATGATGCTTTACAGCGAAAGCAATCCAAGCGTTTGTGTAAGTTTATCGATCGCACGATAAAACATTAAGTACACTTAGCATCAGGAAGCTCGGTCACGAAAATCAGAAAAGCAATCAAATTAATCGTTTACCTTTGATGATCTTCGGATGTTTTCACTCACGAGACTCCCAGTTACACAACAAATGTTCCTTTTGTTCCATAAATATTATTTTTAGATCCAAAATACCTCAGTTTGTTTGTCGCGTTATGTTCAGAAGTCCACAGGAAAGAGTGGTCACGACAACGCAGACAAATTCCAAATAGTTTCCATAATGTCCACAGAAACATGTCAAACGTTTTTTATAATCAATCCTCGGGTTGATTTTGAAATATACAGTGGGGCAAAAAGTATTTAATCAGCCACCAATTGTGCAAGTTCTCCCACTTAAAAAGATGAGAGAGGCCTGTAATTTTCATCATAGGTACATTTCAACTATGACAGACAAAATGAGAAAAAAAATCCCAAAAATCACATTGTAGGATTTTTAATGAATTTATTTGTAAATGATGGTGGAAAATAAGTATTTGGTCAATAACAAAAGTTTATCTCAATACTTTGTTATATACCCTTTGTTGGCTTGCGACTCTACGTCTTACAGGAACGCGCTCTCCGGCCAAGCACACGCACTGTCGTGGATGCAAGGTCCGATCACTTCTGACACCAATGTAATGAAACAGCAGGGAGCAGGTCTCGAACCCTCGACCTTTGAGCCCGAGGTCGGGCGCACTATCGACTGTGCCGCAAAAGCATGCTCGAACGGCAGGGTCGATTTCCTTGCTTATAAACCCAGGGTCGTTACAATATAATCGATAATATATCAACCGCAAAACTTTGCAACTACTTACTACTTTTGATCTACTTTGCAACTACTTAGCATGTTACGAACCTTTCCCCTAACCCTAACCTTAACCCTTTAACCTAAATCCTAACCCTAACCTTAACCTTAACCCTTTAACCTAAATCCTAACCCTAACCCTAACCTTAACCCTTTAACCAAAGTCCTAAACTTTAACCCTAACCTTAACCTTAACTCCTAGAGCTAACGTTAGCCAGCTAGCTGACGTTAGTGTTGGCCATCTATCCACCTAGCTAACGTTAGCCACAACAAATTTAAATTCGTAATATATTAAACGTTTAGCAAATTTGTTACAGATTGTACATTTAGCAAATTACATATTGTGAAATATTGTGTGAATTGAAATTCACAACATTTTGTATGAGTTGCAACATATCAGATGAATTCAGATGAATATCAGATGAATTTGTAAAAGTATATGTTCTGAATTACAATCCACAAATTAATACATACCATATGAAACGTAACATACCATAGTAAATGTAGAGTCTTGGATTTACGTACAGAATAATAAGAAATACTCTGAGACCACATTGCTGTACCAGGACTTGATGCAACCGGTCGGGATACTCTCAATGGTGCAGCAGTAGTATTTGGAGAGGACCCGGTGTGGCATGCCAAATTTCTTCAGCCGCTTTAGGATGTAGAGACGCTGTTGCACCCTCTTGACAAAAGTTGTAGTGTTGTTGGTCCATGTCAAGTCCTCGGTGATGAGGACGCAGATGAACTTAAAAGTGCTGACTCTCTCTACCTGGTGCTATGTAGCCTACTATATCATGCTGTATTTCAATTGTCTGCTTTCCCTCTCTTCTAATGAGGTTATGTTATTGGCCTTTGAGTGGTTCTGGTATAAAATCAAACCATTTGATCAATTGCATAATGGTAATTATATTATATTCGAAGATAATTGAATTGCTCTACACCAAGAAGGGGATAAATCCTGCTGGCTCAGCTCTCCTCTGTCCTACATCAGCTCTTATGGCTTTGATCGAAGTCATTTTGACCACGAGCCGTAGTGGTACCTTGCCTACAGGGTGCAACTCATTTGCTAATTGAAAAGTGATTGACAAATCAGGTCCCATTGCTCCATGACTGGGAATCCCCATTGCCAATTTACAGTCCTATGTCTATGGGAAGACGGTAATTCTATCAAACAGACTGTCTGTCTTACATTTGGAATTTCTAGAACAGAACAGAGCTCCTCAGAAGCAACCAAATCCTTCATTGTAATTCCCTCTGGAAGTCCCGTCCCGCCCTGTGGCTGAAATGTCTTCTGTCAGTGCCTCTGAAGGTGAGCAATAACAAATCTGCAGCCTAATGGCCAGTGAATTAAGCCTTCAGGCAGTATAGACAGCCAGGGGGAGAATGGAGGTGAATGGATGCTCTAGCTGAACAGGGAACTCAGGGTAGGCCCAATCCCCTATTACGGCCTCTTCCTCCTAGCCCCACATCACCTGTCAGATAGACTGGTCCACAATCGACAGAGACAAACCCTGTGACAGCAGCAGGGGGAAAAGCGGGGTGCAGCATCAAAGCCCCACGCTCCCCAGGGGGACCCCTCTGGAGCCTGTCTGATAGTTGTCACTAGTTACAGAGAGAGCTCTACTTGATTAGGGAGAGTGGATCTTAATCTTTAAAAAACTAGAGAAGCCACAAGTAATCAGGAACCCTATGCACCCACCGCTGATCGAAAGAAACGGACAGGAGAGAAGAGAAGAGTGAAAAAGAAGAGACGAAAGTGAGACTTTATGGAGAAGAGACGGGGGAGATTAAATAGTGGCGTGCTGGCTATTGTCATGTGGTGGTTAGGCGTGCACATTGCATGGCAGAGAGCAACACTTTTTCTACATGGCACCACAAAGTCGAAGAGTTTGTGAAGAGTGGAACCCTAGCCAGAGTTCTAGGGTTCCAAATGAAGGGTTGATGGATGTTCTTAGGCTTCGTGTGATGACTAATAAAAGCCATTTGCCGTGTTATTTACAATAATCCACGGGTTCTCATGCCTTATTGTGTAAATAATGATCCACGGGTTCTCATGCCTTATTGTGTAAATAATGATCCACGGGTTCTCATGCCTTATTGTGTAAATAATGATCCACGGGTTCTCATGCCTTATTGTGTAAATAATGATCCACGGGTTCTCATGCCTTATTGTGTAAATAATGATCCACGGGTTCTCATGCCTTATTGTGTAAATAATGATCCACGGGTTCTCATGCCTTATTGTGTAAATAATGATCCACGGGTTCTCATGCCTTATTGTGTAAATAATGATCCACGGGTTCTCATGCCTTATTGTGTAAATAATGATCCTCGGGTTCGCATGCCTTATTGTGTAAATAATGATCCACGGGTTCTCATGCCTTATTGTGTAAATAATGATCCACGGGTTCTCATGCCTTATTGTGTAAATAATGATCCACGGGTTCTCATGCCTTATTGTGTAAATAATGATCCACGGGTTCTCATGCCTTATTGTGTAAATAATGATCCACGGGTTCTCATGCCTTATTGTGTAAATAATGATCCACGGGTTCTCATGCCTTATTGTGTAAATAATGATCCACGGGTTCTCATGCCTTATTGTGTAAATAATGATCCACGGGTTCTCATGCCTTATTGTGTAAATAATAATCCACGGGTTCTCATGCCTTATTGTGTAAATAATGATCCACGGGTTCTCATGCCTTATTGTGTAAATAATGATCCACGGGTTCTCATGCCTTATTGTGTAAATAATGATCCACGGGATCTCATGCCTTATTGTGTAAATAATGATCCACGGATTCTCATGCATTATTGTGTAAATAATGATCCACGGGTTCTCATGCCTTATTTTGTAAATAATGATCCACGGGTTCTCATGCCTTATTGTGTAAATAATGATCCACGGGTTCTCATGCCTTATTGTGTAAATAATGATCCACGGGTTCTCATGCCTTATTGTGTAAATAATAATCCACGGGTTCTCATGCCTTATTGTGTAAATAATGATCCACGGGTTCTCATGCCTTATTGTGTAAATAATGATCCACGGGTTCTCATGCCTTATTGTGTAAATAATGATCCACGGGTTCTCATGCCTTATTGTGTAAATAATGATCCACGGGTTCTCATGCCTTATTGTGTAAATAATGATCCACGGGTTCTCATGCCTTATTGTGTAAATAATGATCCACGGGTTCTCATGCCTTATTGTGTAAATAATGATCCACGGGTTCTCATGCCTTATTGTGTAAATAATGATCCACGGGTTCTCATGCCTTATTGTGTAAATAATGATCCTCGGGTTCGCATGCCTTATTGTGTAAATAATGATCCACGGGTTCTCATGCCTTATTGTGTAAATAATGATCCACGGGTTCTCATGCCTTATTGTGTAAATAATGATCCACGGGTTCTCATGCCTTATTGTGTAAATAATGATCCACGGGTTCTCATGCCTTATTGTGTAAATAATGATCCACGGGTTCTCATGCCTTATTGTGTAAATAATGATCCTCGGGTTCGCATGCCTTATTGTGTAAATAATGATCCACGGGTTCTCATGCCTTATTGTGTAAATAATGATCCACGGGTTCTCATGCCTTATTGTGTAAATAATGATCCACGGGTTCTCATGCCTTATTGTGTAAATAATAATCCACGGGTTCTCATGCCTTATTGTGTAAATAATGATCCACGGGTTCTCATGCCTTATTGTGTAAATAATGATCCACGGGTTCTCATGCCTTATTGTGTAAATAATGATCCACGGGATCTCATGCCTTATTGTGTAAATAATGATCCACGGATTCTCATGCATTATTGTGTAAATAATGATCCACGGGTTCTCATGCCTTATTTTGTAAATAATGATCCACGGGTTCTCATGCCTTATTGTGTAAATAATGATCCACGGGTTCTCATGCCTTATTGTGTAAATAATGATCCACGGGTTCTCATGCCTTATTGTGTAAATAATAATCCACGGGTTCTCATGCCTTATTGTGTAAATAATGATCCACGGGTTCTCATGCCTTATTGTGTAAATAATGATCCACGGGTTCTCATGCCTTATTGTGTAAATAATGATCCACGGGTTCTCATGCCTTATTGTGTAAATAATGATCCACGGGTTCTCATGCCTTATTGTGTAAATAATGATCCACGGGTTCTCATGCCTTATTGTGTAAATAATGATCCACGGGTTCTCATGCCTTATTGTGTAAATAATGATCAACGGGTTCTCATGCCTTATTGTGTAAATAATGATCCACGGGTTCTCATGCCTTATTGTGTAAATAATGATCCACGGGTTCTCATGCCTTATTGTGTAAATAATGATCCACGGGTTCTCATGCCTTATTGTGTAAATAATGATCCACGGGTTCTCATGCCTTATTGTGTAAATAATGATCCACGGGTTCTCATGCCTTATTGTGTAAATAATGATCCACGGGTTCTCATGCCTTATTGTGTAAATAATGATCCACGGGTTCTCATGCCTTATTGTGTAAATAATGATCCACGGATTCTCATGCCTTATTGTGTAAATAATGATCCACGGGTTCTCATGCCTTATTGTGTAAATAATGATCCACGGGTTCTCATGCCTTATTGTGTAAATAATGATCCACGGGTTCTCATGCCTTATTGTGTAAATAATGATCCACGGGTTCTCATGCCTTATTGTGTAAATAATGATCCACGGGTTCTCATGCCTTATTGTGTAAATAATGATCCACGGGTTCTCATGCCTTATTGTGTAAATAATGATCCACGGGTTCTCATGCCTTATTGTGTAAATAATGATCCACGGGTTCTCATGCCTTATTGTGTAAATAATGATCCACGGGTTCTCATGCCTTATTGTGTAAATAATGATCCACGGGTTCTCATGCCTTATTGTGTAAATAATGATCCACGGGTTCTCATGCCTTATTGTGTAAATAATGATCCACGGGTTCTCATGCCTTATTGCGTAAATAATAATCCACGGGTTCTCATGCCTAATTGTGTAAATAATGATCCACGGGTTCTCATGCCTTATTGTGTAAATAATGATCCACGGGTTCTCATGCCTTATTGTGTAAATAATGATCCACGGGTTCTCATGCCTTATTGTGTAAATAATGATCCACGGATTCTCATGCCTTATTGTGTAAATAATGATCCACGGGTTCTCATGCCTTATTGTGTAAATAATGATCCACGGGTTCTCATGCCTTATTGTGTAAATAATGATCCACGGGTTCTCATGCCTTATTGTGTAAATAATGATCCACGGGTTCTCATGCCTTATTGTGTAAATAATGATCCACGGGTTCTCATGCCTTATTGTGTAAATAATGATCCACGGGTTCTCATGCCTTATTGTGTAAATAATGATCCACGGGTTCTCATGCCTTATTGTGTAAATAATGATCCACAGGTTCTCATGCCTTATTGCGTAAATAATAATCCACGGGTTCTCATGCCTAATTGTGTAAATAATGATCCACGGGTTCTCATGCCTTATTGCGTAAATAATGATCCACGGGTTCTCATGCCTTATTGTGTAAATAATGATCCACGGGTTCTCATGCCTTATTGTGTAAATAATGATCTACGGGTTCTCATGCCTTATTGTGTAAATAATGATCCACGGGTTCTCATGCCTTATTGTGTAAATAATGATCCACGGGTTCTCATGCCTTATTGTGTAAATAATGATCCACGGGTTCTCATGCCTTATTGTGTAAATAATGATCCACGGGTTCTCATGCCTTATTGTGTAAATAATGATCCACGGGTTCTCATGCCTTATTGTGTAAATAATGATCCACGGGTTCTCATGCCTTATTGTGTAAATAATAATCCACGGGTTCTCATGCCTTATTGTGTAAATAATGTGGAAGATGTTCTAAATGCCGGGGGTGTTTTGGTGAATTGGCAGAAAAAATATAAACAAATGTGTGGAAGCCTTTGCCCCTCCCCCACCTTCTTATTGCACTCTCACCCTTGACCTCTCTCTATTTAACCCAGCCTGTGAGTATGAAGAAAAGGCCAACCTTACTGCTGTGAAACAGGTTGCTGTTATCTCAAAATAATTTGTAAGTCGCTCTGGATAAGAGCGTCTGCTAAATGACTTAAATGTAAATAATATGTCCACGTCAGGTTCCCATCACTCTCCTGTTCAAATTAAGTATCTGAAATGATCCTGATTATCGTTACAGGGAGGTACTTGTCCCTGATTGAATGGCAGTATTTACGGTCAATTTAGCAGCATGCTCTTATCAATGCAGGCTTTACATAGCCCCCGTTTTAAAAGACCTAATTAGCTGGAAAATACACGACAACTCAATTGTGAAGATGGGTGGTAGAGAATGAAGCAGCAATCTGGGTAAATGTCTGCTTACAATAGATACATTTGTTATGGTGCCTGGCTGCTGCTGTTCTGCTGCTGGGCTGGGGTCTGATAATAGGCTGGACAGTGGTGGAAAATGTACCCAATTCTCATACTTGAGTCAAAGTAAAGATACCTTAATAGAAAATGACTCAAGTAAAAGTGAAATTCACCCAGTAAAATACTACTTGAGTAAAATAGTAAAAGTATTTGGTTTTAAATATACTTAAGTATCAAAAGTAAAAGTATAAATAATTTCATATTCCTTATATTAAGCAAACCTGGTGGCACCATTTTTATTTTATTTAGGGACATAAATCAGACATAATTTACAAACAAAGCATTTGTGTTTAGTGAGTCCGCCAGATCAGAAGCAGTAGGGATGACCAGGGATGTTCTCTGTTTAGTGAGTCCACCAGATCAGAGGCTGTAGGGATGACCAGGGATGTTCTCTGTTTAGTGAGTCCACCAGATCAGAGGCTGTAGGGATGACCAGGGATGTTCTCTGTTTAGTGAGTCCACCAGATCAGAGGCTGTAGGGATGACCAGGGATGTTCTCTGTTTAGTGAGTCCACCAGATCAGAGGCTGTAGGGATGACCGGGGATGTTCTCTGTTTAGTGAGTCCACCAGATCAGAGGATGTAGGGATGACCAGGGATGTTCTCTGTTTAGTGAGTCCACCAGATCAGAGGCTGTAGGGATGACCAGGGATGTTCTCTGTTTAGTGAGTCCACCAGATCAGAGGCTGTAGGGATGACCAGGGATGTTCTCTGTTTAGTGAGTCCACCAGATCAGAGGCTGTAGGGATGACCAGGGATGTTCTCTGTTTAGTGAGTCCACCAGATCAGAGGCTGTAGGGATGACCAGGGATGTTCTCTGTTTAGTGAGTCCACCAGATCAGAAGCAGTAGGGATGACCAGGGATGTTCTCTGTTTAGTGAGTCCACCAGATCAGAGGCTGTAGGGATGACCAGGGATGTTCTCTGTTTAGTGAGTCTACCAGATCAGAGGCTGTAGGGATGACCAGGGATGTTCTCTGTTTAGTGAGTCCACCAGATCAGAGGATGTAGGGATGACCAGGGATGTTCTCTGTTTAGTGAGTCCACCAGATCAGAAGCAGTAGGGATGACCAGGGATGTTCTCTGTTTAGTGAGTCCACCAGATCAGAAGCAGTAGGGATGACCAGGGATGTTCTCTGTTTAGTGAGTCCACCAGATCAGAAGCAGTAGGGATGACCAGGGATGTTCTCTGTTTAGTGAGTCCACCAGATCAGAGGATGTAGGGATGACCAGGGATGTTCTCTGTTTAGTGAGTCCACCAGATCAGAGGCTGTATGGATGACCGGGGATGTTCTCTGTTTAGTGAGTCCACCAGATCAGAGGCTGTATGGATGACCGGGGATGTTCTCTTGATAAGTGTGTGAATTGGACCTGTCCTGTTAAACAATTAAAATGTATTGAGTACTTTTGGCTGTCAGGGAAAATGTATGGAGTAAAAAGTACATTATTTTCTTAGGATTGTAATGAAGTAAAAGTAAAATTTGTCAAAAATATAAATGGTAAAGTAAAGTACAGACATCCCAAAAAATGACTTACATAGTACTTGAAAGTATTTTTACTTAAGGACTTTACACCACTGGGGCTGGATAAGGGTATGCTACTGGTGGTTAAACAAATGCTTTGCACAGCATCTCATTGTTGAGAAAAAGGGATCAGGATAACCTATATATATATATATATATATATAGCCTATATATATATATATTGCATGTCAGCTATTTATTGTGAAATTACAACATCAATGCAAGGATCAGTGTAAATGTATGTTATTCTGTTTTGGCTAATAATAAAAAAATCTCCATTCACTATACTTCAATTTAAACATGTAGAGGAGACTGGGGGCAATTGTAACATGTCTTTTATCAATTATCATATTATCTTAGACATATGTAATGATTTTGCAAGAAGTACAACAATTTCTATCTACGTAACCAATATTTACAGTAACACCTGTTTGTGGTTCCTCTCAAAACATCTGAATAGTCTGATGGTGACCAAATTATTATATCTGTTTACAACGCCTTTGGCACTCTCCAGGACACCAAGCATATTTCGTTTTTGTATAATTCATGTATAATTAATACAATCCTAAAATCAAAATCACTTTATTTTTTAAATAATTTGTCCTCTTTTTTTAACACTGTGTTACAATTGCCTCCAACCCAGCAGCCATGACAAAACCTCATGTGCCGAGCAAAAGACAATAAGTGACACGTGTCAGTCATGTGAATGTTTAGAGCGATGAGAATTATGCTAGTTTGAATTCTTGGACATTAATGCTCAGGACAGTATATGAAAAATACAAACAGTGGGAAACTTTCACCCCCCCCCCCCCCCCCCAAAAAAAAAAAATTTGTCCATAAATGTAAAGTCTGTAAAGTCCATGGAGAATAAGAACACCTCCTCCCAGCTGCCCACCGCACTGAAGATAGGAAACACTGTCACCACTGATAAATCCACCATAATTGAGAATTTCAATAAGCATTTTTCTACGGCTGGCCATGCTTTCCACCTGGCTACTCCTACCCCGGTCAACAGCACTGCACCCCCAACAGCAACTCGCCCAAGCCTTCCCCATTTCTCCTTCTCCCAAATCCATTCAGCTGATGTTCTGAAAGAGCTGCAAAATCTGGACCCCTACAAATCAGCCAGGCTAGACAATCTGGACCCTTTCTTTCTAAAATTATCTGCCGAAATTGTTGCCACCCCTATTACTAGCCTGTTCAACCTCTCTTTCGTGTCGTCTGAGATTTCCAAAGATTGGAAAGCAGCTGCGGTCATCCCCCTCTTCAAAGGGGGGGACACTCTTGACCCAAACTGCTACAGACCTATATCTATCCTACCATGCCTTTCTAAGGTCTTCGAAAGCCAAGTCAACAAACAGATTACCGACCATTTTGTATCTCACCATACCTTCTCTGCTATGCAATCTGGTTTCAGAGCTGGTCATGGGTGCACCTCAGCCACGCTCAAGGTCCTAAACGATATCTTAACCGCCATCGATAAGAAACATTACTGTGCAGCCGTATTCATTGATCTGGCCAAGGCTTTCGACTCTGTCAATCACCACATCCTCATCGGCAGACTCGACAGCCTTGGTTTCTCAAATGATTGCCTCGCCTGGTTCACCAACTACTTCTCTGATTGAGTTCAGTGTGTCAAATCGGAGGGTCTGCTGTCCAGACCTCTGGCAGTCTCTATGGGGTTGCCACAGGGTTCAATTCTTGGACCGACTCTCTTCTCTGTATACATCAATGAGGTCGTTCTTGCTGCTGGTGAGTCTCTGATCCACCTCTACGCAGACGACACCATTCTGTATACTTCCGGCCCTTCTTTGGACACTGTGTTAACAACCCTCCAGGCAAGCTTCAATGCCATACAACTCTCCTTCCGTGGCCTCCAATTGCTCTTAAATACAAGTAAAACTAAATGCATGCTCTTCAACCGATCGCTACCTGCACCTACCCGCCTGTCCAACATCACTACTCTGGACGGCTCTGACTTAGAATACGTGGACAACTACAAATACTTAGGTGTCTGGTTAGACTGTAAACTCTCCTTCCAGACCCATATCAAACATCTCCAATCCAAAGTTAAATCTAGAATTGGCTTCCTATTTCGCAACAAAGCATCCTTCACTCATGCTGCCAAACATACCCTTGTAAAACTGACCATCCTACCAATCCTCGACTTTGGTGATGTCATTTACAAAATAGCCTCCAATACCCTACTCAACAAATTGGATGCAGTCTATCACAGTGCAATCCGTTTTGTCACCAAAGCCCCATATACTACCCACCATTGCGACCTGTTGGCTGGCCCTCGCTTCATACTCGTCGCCAAACCCACTGGCTCCATGTCATCTACAAGACCCTGCTAGGTAAAGTCCCCCCTTATCTCAGCTCGCTGGTCACCATAGCATCTCCCACCTGTAACACACGCTCCAGCAGGTATATCTCTCTAGTCACCCCCAAAACCAATTCTTTCTTTGGCCGCCTCTCCTTCCAGTTCTCTGCTGCCAATGACTGGAACGAACTACAAAAATCTCTGAAACTGGAAACACTTATCTCCCTCACTAGCTTTAAGCACCAACTGTCAGAGCAGCTCACAGATTACTGCACCTGTACATAGCCCACCTATAATTTAGCCCAATCAACTACCTCTTTCCCAACTGTATTTAATTAATTAATTCATTTTGCACCCCATTATTTTTATTTCTACTTTGCACATTCTTCCATTGCAACACTACCATTCCAGTGTTTTACTTGCTATATTGTATTTACTTTGCCACCATGGCCTTTTTTGCCTTTACCTCCCTTCTCACCTAATTTGCTCACATTGTATATAGACTTGTTTATACTGTATTATTGACTGTATGTTTGTTTTACTCCATGTGTAACTCTGTGTCGTTGTATTTGTCGAACTGCTTTGCTTTATCTTGGCCAGGTCGCAATTGTAAATGAGAACTTGTTCTCAACTTGCCTACCTGGTTAAATAAAGGTGAAATAAAATAAAATAAAATATGTAAATAGTGAGATATTTGGCTGAAAATTTTCAAGCAAGGAAATAATCTAAATGGGCATGTACTGAGAGAGTTTCTTCACTCGAGTTAGTTTCTGTTGGGAGAAATTCAAGGTGCCACAATTGCCCCCTGTTAAAATTGTCCCTGGTCTCCCTATGAATGATGAGTTTCTAGTTGTAAAATAAAAAACTGTCATGATTCAAATGTATTTTAAGCATTAGGGAAGCATATCAAATCTAATCTAATCTAATTTTATTTGTCATGAGCTTCTTAAAAAAACAGGTGTGGACTAACAGTGAAATGCTGACTTATGGGCCCTTCTCAACAATTCAGAGAGAAAGAAAATAGAGAAATAATAGAAAAGTAAAATACATAATAATAAAAGTAATTATAGATAAACAATGAGTAACGCTAACTTGGCTATATAGAAGGGGTGCCGAGTCGATGTGCAGGGGTATGAAGTAGTTGAATAAAGTGTCAGATAGTCATCACATACGCTGCTGCTACTGTTTACTAAAAAAAGTTAGTGCAATAAGAGTCAATGCAGATAGACTGGGTAACTATTTAACTAACTATTTAGCAGTCTTATGGCTCGGGGGTTCAGGGTCCTGTTGGTTCCAGACTTGGTACATCGGTACCACTTGCTGTGCGGTAGCAGAGAGTACAGTCTATGACTTGGGTGGCTGGAGTCTTTGAAAATGTTTAGGGGCCTTCCTCTGACACCGCCTGGTATAGAGGTCCTGGATGGCTGGGAGCTTAGGTCCTCGTGATATACTGGGCAGTCAGCACTACCCTCTGTAGCGTATTGCAGTTGGATGCCAAGCAGTTGCCATACCAAGCGGTGATGCAGCCAGTCAAGATGCTGTCAAGGGTGCAGCTGTAGAACTTTTTGAGAATCTGAGGGCCCATGCTAAATCTTTTCAGCCTCCTGTGGAGGAAGAGGTGTTGCTATGCCCTCTCAGACTGTGTTGGTGTGTTTGGACCATGATAGATCCTTAGTGATGTGGACACCGAGGAACTTGTAGCTCTCGACCCGCTCCACTACAGCCCAGTCAAATGTGAATGGGGCATGCTTGGCCTTGCCCTCCGTTCCCTGTAGTCCACGATTCAGCTGCTTTGTCTTGCTGACATTGAGGGAGAGATTGTTGTCCTGGCACCGCACTGCCAGGTCTCTAACCTCCTCTCTATAGGCTGTCTCATCGTCGTCTGTGATCAGGCCTACCACAGTCATGTCGTCTGCATACTTAATGATGGTGTTGGATTCGTGCACGGCCATGCAGTCGTGGGTGAACAGGGAGTACAGGAGGGGACTAAACACGTTCCACTGAGGGGCCCCCGTGTTGAGGGTCTGCATGGCGGATGTGTTGTTGCCTACCCTCACCACCTGGGGGAGTCCCGTCAGGAAGTCCAGGATCTAATTGCAGAGGGAGGTTGTTACGAATCCCTTTTGGCCCGACAGTCTAGGGAGGATGGTAATGAGACCCGTAACATAACTCATGCAAATTATTATTGTGACAAAGTAAAAGTGTGAACGAAATAACCACGACAACAGAAATCTACCGTCAAACTCCAGGTTTATTTATAAACACACGGTAATGGGGGGAGCAGGAAAAGGGGCTGAGCTGGACCCAAGGAAAGAAACAATAAGTATTCAAAAACACCCCTAAGTTAGACTAGCCTACTTTAACAACAGCTAACTAACTAACCAAAAATACAGTGGGTGGTCCGCCCAGTTCTAACTAGTGTATTTAACAAAGTTCACCTACGGGTAGTGTATGCCCATGGGCGACTTGGTTTCCCCTTTTCCCACCAGCAAACAAACACCATAACCAAAAACAATACTCACAGGTGATGACAAAGTGCTATGAGGTGCTTAAACAAAAGAGAGGTTAAGACACAAAGCGAGAGTGAAACACAGAGACCTACAGACATGGCCTTTACAGAGAGATTGCGCTAGAGATTGAGCTAGAGATTGCTCCAGAACAAGCAAATGATGGGGTTTTTAAACCATGGGGAAGGAACTGTGATAGGGTAGGAAATAGGAGGAGGTGTGTCTTCTGATTGATGATTGATTGTTGACTGATTGGGGAGTGATGGTTTTCACCTGTGATGGGAGAAGGAGAGAAAAGAAACACACAGGATACACACACACACACACACAGGATAACTGTATCCGTAACAGAGGTGTTCAGTCCCAGGGTCCATAGCTTAGTGATGAGTTTGGAAGGCACTATGGCGTTAAATGCTGAGCTGTAATCAATTAGCAGCATTCTCACGTAGGTGTTTATTTGGTTCAAGTGGGAAAGGGCGGTGTGGTGTGCAAGAGAAGCATCATCTGTGGATCTGTTGGGGCAGTATGCGAAATGTAGTGGTCCCATGGTGGCTGGAACGATGTGTTGATGTGAGCCATGACCAGCCTTTCAAAGTTTTTCATGGCTACAGATGTGAATGCTACAGGGTGATAGTCATTTAGACAGGTTACTTGGCATTTATTGGGCACAGGGACTATGTGGTCTGCTTAAAACATGTAGGTATTACAGACTAGGTCAGGGAGAGGTTGAAAATGTCAGTGAAGACACATGCCAGCTGGCCGGCCCATGCTCTCAGCACCTGTCCTGGTAGTCCGGCCTTGTCCTGGTAGTCCGGCCTGTTTAAAGGTCTTACTCACACTGGCTACGGAGTGCGTGATCACACAGTCGCCCGGAACAGCTGGTGCTCTCACGCACGGCTCAGTGTTGCTTGCATCGGAGCGAGCATAGAAGGCATTTAGCTCGTCTGGAAAGCTTGTATCACTGGGCAGCTCGCGACTGGGTTTCCATTTGTAATCCATGATAGTTTGCAAGCCCTGCCACACCCGACAAGCATCAGAGCCAGAGTAGTAGGATTCGATCTTAGTCCTGTATTGCCGCTTTGTCTGTTTAATTGACACTGCCATTCAGTTCTGGCGATGCATAGAAAAACCAGCTTGAATATTATCCATGTCTTTGTTAAGCCAAGTTTCCGAGAAACATAGGATATTACAGTTCTTCAGGTTCTGTCTCGAATGGAGCTCATCCAGTTTGTTCTCCAGTAATTGTACATTCAACAATAGAAAAGTGGTTAGAGATGGATTATTTACTTGCCTTACATACCATACCACCATAAAAGACCATCCTCTTTCTTTCTCTCTTTCTTCTCATTGCATCTCTTTCATAGGGTTTTCATAGCTGTACTTCTCTCCCAAAAACAAACGATAACTTGGCCATACCTTCAAAGTGTCCTCAGGGGTTTCTAGATAATGGGACATGCTGGACCTACCACACACAGGACCACAAGTAGTGGGGGACGAGAGCCCTGCCACTGCTGCGATGCAGCAAGGTGCCTCTGGAAAGAAAACAGGCGAGACCCAGGCATCAACAGGCCTCTGTTTATCAAAGCAGGTGCTGCAGGCCTGAATGTGGCCGCCTCAACATCTGTTCATAATAAAAACTCCAGGACTCTATCAACTATGTACGTACACAAATGATGTGGAAATACAAACATTCAAATTTAAACTCAAACGAAAGCTATTCTGGGCAATAAAACTAAATTGACTAAAAGCTGTGAAATGCTATGTTTGGCTTTTAAAATCTAGTCAAGCATTGCACATTAGAATTTTGATTATTGTCGTTTTGAGAGAGAGACAAAAGCTAAATGAACAATTCAGAATACCTACCCACCTAGTTCCTGAGTAACGTAATAATCTGAACTGTGGAATCATCAATATCACTTTCCTCTGTTTAATAATGCAAATGTGAGACAACATCTATATCCATCACTCACATGTTTGACTGAGGAAAAAATATAAACTGTTGCTTTTGGCACCATCCTAGCCCAGCCATAAACCACTGTTAGTGCTGTTTCCCCGTTCTCTTTTGGTGGCAACAGGGAAGGAATCCATCTTCCGTGGCAATGAATGTGGCAATGAATCCATCTTACGGGCCTGCCCATCTGCCCAGAGCAGCGTCTATTGGCAACCATTCCAAAATGCTGCATATTGCTAATGTGACATTGAACAATAAATGGATGAAATGCTCCTCCTTCACAAACTGCTCCAACCCATCATAGCCTCACACACACAAAATTGCTCCAAAGCCAAAGGAACTGGCCAATAATAGACAGGTGAGTTAATCGAACATCTACCACCACATAAAAATGCTCATATTAGTCGGACTGGAAATATAATCCAAGGGAACACTCTCATCAAAAGATTTGCCAACCACACACGAGTAACTCTTTGGATGCTTTGAAGGAAAAAGCAATAGTGTTCTAGGGTTGAATATCTGGGCGGCTGGGCCGGTCCCGGGCCTCCTGTGGGTCAGGCTGTTTTCTCTCTACACACAGGGCACTGCTGCACTCCCCCGCACCAGCCAGTCTGACGTGAGCTCACTGTGCGTCGTTTATTTGTGCTGCGTCGTGTGCGGCAGCCAAATCTCCTCTCTCATTCAACATGGTCTGGTCTGCTACTTTTTCCTGTTTTGGGTTGGATTTTCTGTTTAGCTATTCCCTCAGAGAGAATCTTGCCCTCTCTCCATATAGGATTGAGTGCTTGTTTGAGGTTGAGCACATATTTGTAAATCTAGAATGCTTATGAAAGACAGGAGGTCTTGGGTTAAAAAAGCAAGTCCAAATGTCAACCCAGTACAATAAGGAGCTTGCATGCTTCATGGACAAAATGGTCCACATTTTATCTGCTCTTTATTGCCTCTTCAAATCCTAATCAAAAGGTAGACTGGACATGGGAATTAATGTATTAGCCTACCCGTAAACTGCGGTCACTGTACAAACAGTGGCCATTCAAAATGACCACAGTAACAGAGATGCTGAGTCTTATTAGGAAAGTGTCAAATGACCTGTTGAAATGCGCCTCTACGTGAGTTACAGTATCTCTGATTCAATAGCTACTTCACAGCACTTTCCTCCCTGGTCCTCCCAGGCGGCAGCAGCCAGAGGCAGCAGGTCAAGGGTCAGGGGGTTATCATCATCCTCTACTTTCCCTAATTACAGGAAGAGAGAGAGAGGGGAGTTTAGCCTGATGCTGCTGCAGCGTTTCCCTGCATCGTCCTGATGGGAGCAGCGTGGCAGCAGTTCAAAATCCTGTTATGGAAATATTTAATATTTAATACATCGATTAACATTAACAACTCGGGCAGAACTGTTTCAACAATTCCATTATTATTTGATATCTCTCCATAGAGCGATGATGGGTGATATAATGAAAGGTGGATCTCTATTTCAACCTTGAAGGGGTTGGGCAAAGTGCCAGTAATGAAGATGTATTAAACCTTAATGTAGCTTAATGTAGCAGGTGTCATATATATAATGTCCAGAAGCTCTTTCGAAAGCATTATATTCATCTCTACTACCTTAAAAGCCACTAAATCTTCTGCGCTAAGTTAGTCTGGCTATGATTCTCCTCCTATTAATCGATAGAAAAATTGTTAACACACCTTCACTGGGATCCATTAGAGTGTCCCTGGGTAATAAATGTGCCCATGGTGCTCAGATGGGGTGGGTGGAGGGGGGCAAACTGCCTGCTGCACTCAGGTTAATGGCCAAAGTTGAGGGAAGTGACCACTAAATCTGCAAGGACACCAGATTCACACTGGCTGCCGAGCTTCTAGCACTGGCAAATGACGATGCCTAAGAGCTCAGTGCTAATCAATTGTTTCTGTGGGAGAGGAGAGGAGGGCGAGAGAGGGAGGCCATGCAGGCTGCTCTATGAGGGAGAAGAGAATAGTTGTGCGAGAGAGAGAGAGAGAGAGAGAGAGAGAGAGAGAGAGAGAGAGAGAGAGAGAGAGAGAGAGAGGAAAATGGAGGTGGTCATACTGAGAGACTGTAAAGGGGGGGGCATGCGGTAAGTATGATTCATTTAACCTCAGTTTGCGTCCATACGAGGCAGTTTCATATATGTATTGATACAAAGGCCATTTATCACTGTTGACAGCCTGGCATTGGGAGAATTGCTTTGATGTAATGTTTCAGTACTCTTGAGAATGACCTCTCAGACCTTTTAGAGAGAACATTACAAACTGTTACTAACAAAATGTACTTGTAAAATTCATCCCCTTACATATTTCCCACTCTGTCAATGAGTCACATTGAGATCTAATGATCAGTGGGCTTCTGTGGAAAGGAGGAAATAGATGCCATCTGGAAAGATTTTCACCCACCACAACCAAGGCCAAAGTAAGCCATGAAAAACTCAATATACACACTCTTTATAACACATTTTCAGAGCCATTTTCCATAGTATTTCCCTGCAAGCCTGACACTTTCTGGAATCCAACCAGCTGCCATATAACCTTGCCCAGTTACAGTGCATCTCCAATGCTATAACGTAGCATCATCCCATAATGTAATTCAGTTAACCTGCAGAGAGAGAGAGGGAGACAAGCCAAGGAATATCTCTGAGACCTCTTAGCAAAGCTATTATTATTGGGATGAGTCAACTTCGATGCATTGCGCTGTAAAAAGACCCAGAGAAGAATGTAAATGGCTCTCCCCTTTCCACACAGAACAGTGGAAACCGGGCCAGCCGCTTTACTTTAGCCACACTTCCAGCTGCTGTGAAAATGAGATCAGTTGGAAAGTGTATGTGACAGGGGCTAATTAAGTCACATGATGCAGCCAAACCTGACCGGAGGAGAGAGAAAACACCAGAGGCAATTGCATTCACTTGATCTCGTAATGTGGCCCATCAGAACTACTAATTCAATTGCACATCCATTCTGCCAACTCCTCACCATTAAGCACACATTTAATTGCATCCATAAAGCTTTTAATATGAGGCACACAAAGCAGGGGGACATGACACCACCCACACCACTGCCCATCCGCAAACAGCTGTCCTGTTCCTGTCTCGCCCCCAGGCAGTCACCACGGTGACAGTGGCCTGCATAGAGTTTTAGGGGGGACTCGGGGTGTGTATGTGTGTGACAGCAGGGGGGTGTCATCGGACAGCCCAATCCTGTTAGTAATACATCATTATTAGATGAGCGTTTAGGGCCCATTTCACGGTTGTAATTCAAAGGAGGGGAGGTTAGATATCGCCCTGGCACAGGAAGAGACGAGAGCTGTAATTTGAGCCTGACAACCCCGGCTATTGTTGTGGCACCATACCCACTGCTCGTAAGGAATGTCTTATCTTTCAGCCAGACGAGAGCTTAGCGCTGCTACACAAAGACTTCCTGATAAGGGGACAAGCACAGAGAACTGAGAGAGGAGGAGAGAAGGAGAGTGGAGGAGAAGAAAGGAGGAGGAGGAGGAGGAGGAGAAGGAGGGTTGATAACATCCCCTGTTCAGGCAGGGACCGTATTCTTGACAAGAAAAAAGACATATATAAAAGCCAAACAAAGCTCCCGAGGAGACAGACCATCAATACCCAGAGATGTACACAATCATTATCGTCCCCAAACAAAAGGCTGGTGTCAATTGCACCAGTGTTATAGAGCAGTTTCTCAAATTAAAACCTTGTCTGAAACCGCATCTGATGGCAACAACTATTTAGTGGCCATATTTTATGGGCCAGACCAATGAAAAGCAATAGCTGTTTTATTTCATGTATCTGCTCTTGCCAGCTGCAAGGGAAAGGCTCTTAATAGGAGCTGTCGATCAATGTCAGTGTCGGGGCTGAGGGAGCGAGAGGCTGACTGTAATAAACATGAAGGGGAGATAACACCAGGCAGGCAGGCACAGAGAGACAGGGCCCTGCTGTCTGCTACTGATCACAGCCTTGTTAACCTACACCACAACTGTCCCGTTTGTCATCTTATTTTGTAACACTCATCATTTGTCACGCCCGATGGTTATCAAGGGGCTGCTCTCTCTTGTTGCTCTTAGCAACCACTCTGTTTCTCCTCTGAAAGGAGCAAGGTGTAATATAGGGAGGGAGAGGATAGGAAGATGGAGCCGTGTAAATAATGTGCATTATCTCTGAAACAATAGGTCTGAGCTGATGTCACATATTGGTTTATGAGGTGTCTGTATGTGTGATTTGTGTTATTCTAATGAAAGTCTCTAGGTGTTGGTGATTGGACATATTGGACATCTGTTGACTCAAGATTCAAGATGGCTGGTGTCGATGTTCAGACAGACCTGTGCTTTCTGTCGACTCAAGATTCAAGATGGCTGGTGTCGATGTTCAGACAGATCTGTGCTTTCTGTTGACTTGCAAGTTATCATTATTGCTCCTTTAACATTTCTCTCCTTGTGGATTTATTGGAGGTACTGGGTAAGTAATGTACCAATGCATCCATCACTACAGCAATGTCAATAAAATACAGACAACTAACACCTCACTGGGCACAAACTGGTTGAATCATTGTGATTTCAATGTAATTTCTCAACATATTGTGACGTGGAATCTACATGGAAAATACATTAGATTTGAGAACAAAAAATCATCAACATCAACTCTTGTTTTTTGAGGGTCAAATTTCAACCACAGGATTATATCATCATGGTAACCAAGTTTTAATATAGACAAACCTTGTATAAAATATGTTTGATTTTTTTCCTTCAAAACAACGTCAGATCTCCACTATCAGAAAAAAAACTACAGGCTGGGCAGTATATCCTACTGGAAAACAGATCCATCTACAGCTACCTCTCAGTCTCCCATCCAGGGTTTTAACCAAGCCCCGTCCTAATTAGCTATGATTTTTGTTACTGACTATTACCAATGTGCTACCGTGAGAATGATTGTTGAGAGAGCTCCACTTCAAAACTAACTAGATTCACTGTTGCGATCGAAGTCATTCCAAAGGGTAGGTTTAACAGAGCAAATGAAATGGGAACTTTATCAGTCATATATCGCCAATGATGATATTTAGGCCTGAATATCATTTACAAAGTCATCAACAGCTATAGTTTCAGTTCAACCCAGGATTCAACTAATCATAGACAATACAGAGGCCTAGGGTTTCAAGCTTGGTTGATTTCAAATGTAATGATATTTAGTGATATTGAATTGTTTTTGGTTGTAAACACAACCAAATATCAATATCTTATTTAATTTTTATTTTTTTGTTGCTCTTACAGCACCTGGTATTCCCAGGCGGTCTCCCGTCCCAGTACTAACTAGGCATGTTCAGGGTGGCATGGCCACAAGCATATTTGTTTTAACACGATTTCCACCCCAAATGAAGTCCATTGGCTAATCTCTACAACCCCTCACTGGGCTTGGGAGAAGGTTAAGTCACACACAACCACCTACTTATTATCACACTGCTCCAGAACAACAGCAAAGGACCTTGTGAAGATGTTGGAGGAAACAGGTACAAAAGTATCAATATCCACTGTGAAATGAGTCCTATATCGACACAACCTGAAAGGCCGCTCAGCAAGGAAGAAGCCACTGTTCCAAAACCGCCATAAAAACTACGGTTTGGAACTACGGTTTGCAACTGCACATAGGGAGAAAGATCGTACTTTTTGGAGAAATGTCCTCTGGTCTGATGAAACAAAAATAGAACTGTTTGGCCATAATGACCATTGTTATGTTTGGAGGAAAAAGGGAGAGGCTTGCAAGCCGAAGAACACCATCCCAACCGTGAAGTATGTTGTGGGGGTGCTTTGCTGCAGGAGGGACTGGTGCACTTCACAAAATAGATGGCATCATGAGGTAGGAAAATTATATGGATATATTTAAGCAACATCTCAAGACTTCAGTCAGGAAGTTAAAGCTTGGTCGCAAATGGATCTTCCAAATGGACAATGACCCCAAGCATACTTCCAAAGTTGTGGCAAAATGGCTTAAGGACAACAAAGTCAAGGTATTGGAGGGGACATCACAAAGCACTGACCTCAATCCTATAGAAAAGTGGTGGGCAGAACTGAAAAAGCGTGTGTGAGCAAGGAGGCCTTTACAACCCTGACTCAGTTACACCAGCTTTGTCCGGAGGAATGGGCCAAAATTCACCCAATTTATTGTGGGAAGCTTGTGGAAGGCTACCTGAAACATTGACCCAAGTTAAACAATTTAAAGGCAATGCTACCAAATACTAATTGAGTGTATGTAAACTTCTGACCCACTGGGAAAGTGATGAAAGAAATAAAAACTGAACTAAATCATTCTTTCTACTATTATTCGGACATTTCACATTCTTAAATTAAAGTGGTGATCCTAACTGACCAAAAACAGGGAATTTTTACTAGGATTAAATGTCAGGAATTGTGAAAAACTGAGTTTAAATGTATTTGGCTAAGGTGTATGTAAACTTCCAACATCAACTGTACATCTCCTTCAAATGTTGATATTTGGTTGTGTTGACAACCAAACACAAATTCAATATCCCTTTTGAAATTCAATAAATACTCAATTAATTTGTCAACAAGTTATATGTTGGATTCACGTCTCCAACTCAACCATAAATTAAAGTTAAAGAATGGGATTAAGCCAGTGGCTCAGATGGAACTATTCAAGCAGTAGATACATCTCATTTAAATGTTGATATTTGGTTCCATTGTCAACTAAACATAATTCAATATTACTTTTGCAATAAAGTAATAGACATCCATGGCCACATTTTGAGGTTACTGTAAATATAAATGTCTTCTTATGTAATCATATAAAGTGTGAATGTTCAAGATAGCATGTATAGGTCATTGCAGGTCGGTGGAGATCTTCACAATCCCTGTAATAATCTGTGCAGAATCTCGAACAGCATTGATCACTTTCACCATGTACTTTTAATGCAATCCAGATAATTTGGTTCTGCTATTTAGATGAAGCACAACGATAAAATATTAATCAGTTACATAAATCAACAAAATATCTAACATTGAATATCCATTTGAAATTTGTTTTGCTTTTAAATGGTTGAAAGCGCATTGATAGACATTTGGGTGACAACTATACCAAAAGCCTTTTCTATTGGACTTTGGTTCTGCTTTTAGACGGTTAAAAGCATAGTGATAACACATTGGAAATTCAACTAACTTTTGCTCTTTTTGAGTGTGTAATCATAGGTTGTGATCTCATTGATCAACGTCTCAACCAAATATTAACCAATTATCCACGTTGAAATGACGTGGTGTGCCCACTGAGACAATGCCTGTACTAATGATACTAATTCTAACAATTCGTTTCCACATGGAAGGGATATGTGTGTGTTCGTGTGTATTTTGGGGAATCCACTTTTCCTCCATCCCTGCACTCTTCCTCTGCAACCTCTGACCTCTGTTGGTTAGAGCAGAGAGGTACTAGCTTGGTGGATAATCATGCAACAATGTTCAGGGTGCAGTTTTAATCTTTACAAAAAACCTTCACCCCCAGTCCCCCATCCCACAGGAGGAGATTAAATGCTTCTTCACATTAGTAATGTCAGCACAAAATGATTATCTTTTCTGAATAATTTATCCCAGCCCTCCGTAATTTCCTTATCTCTCCTTTTTTGCCTCTTTTACTGTGCAGGAGACGGTAAATGGCTGTTAGTCTTCAGAAAACCTATGGATCGCCGTTTCCATCAATCAATTAAAAAACACTTACCTTACACTCAACATGATTTATATCTTGTTAATAGAATTGTCTCACTATATCCCTATATTATTATACCCTTAATTCCATTAGCTATTTGCTTAATGCTCTTTTTAAGGCTGACCTCCAAGAAGAGAGATAGGGGGATTAGTCTAATATTGGCCAGAGAACAGGGCCTCTTTCTGGGAATGGTGTAGGTCGGGGCAGGTAGAGGGCTTTGGATGCCGGCCCACTCTTCACTAGCCTCCTCACCAGAAATACTGTAGTCTACTGTAGCTCATGTACAAAAGTCACTGAACCTCAAAGGGCAGATCCACTAGGAATCACATTTACTGTATGACATTCAATTATACAACCCCCTTCAGTGAACAAGACTGGTTCCCCTATTTCACATGTTGCATCATGGACTGTGGATAACATGCTGAGGTATGCAGAATGTCTATCAGTCAATAGAGATGCTATTACATGATCTAAATGTAACTATGGTGTAACAAGAAACATATATAATGATAACTGAATCCCTATCAATAGATATTTGCGGACGAAAATCTGGCGTGCATCCTTTTTCAACATAAACGACTTTACAATAACGTTTCCAGACTCTTAACTACATGGCAGGCAGCTACACTGTTCACCTCCACGGGGTCTACTATGAGCAGTGCTAACGTATCATTTAGTCAGATGCCCTTGGCAGTTGCATGTAAGATACGTTTTAAATATTCATCATGCATTGCCCTACAGACCCTTTACCGTCCTCTGCCCAATACCTCAGGGGCCCAGTAGCGCCGCCTTAAAAAAAGGATGAGTTAAAAAACTACCAGCAAGTGTCATCAAATAATCAATCATCTGTCTCCACCTTGATTGCACTCATCTATTACTTCAACATGTTGCATAACATTTCAATACATTAGGAGAGAATTAATAGGGGCCGCATGGCGGTTGGGCTCCTTTGGTTTTACAGGAAGCAGCTCAGTACCAGATGAATTCAGTGGCCCAGCTAATGAGGATCAGACTGTATCTCACAACCTTTGATACCCAACTGCCCGTCAGCCAATAGCAAACAACAAAGTCCCTCCACCTTCCGGAGGGGGAAAGAGACAGTGGAATGAAAGAGAGAGAGAACTGAAGTATCACAGGTCATTGATAGTGTAGGCTACTTGTCAGTGGTCTGAGAGTTATTGATATAAAGATCTGAAAGATATCAAAACAGTTTCACCCAGCCAAAATCTAACTGTATTTAACTGTATACAGTCATATGTAGGGGTTGATACATTTTTCGCAAGGGAAAATCAAGTCTGAAATTTGAAAGTGGAAATTCCAAAGCCTTTTTAAACCTCAAATACACGACAAATGTTACATTTCATGCATTGCAAGTTCTCCTGCAACAGGGTGATCAAATGAAGATCATACACCTGTAAAATACGAGTGTAGATAATGCAGAGCACATGATGGCACAGTGAACATTTCATCCTGCAGGTTTATTTTGTCTAAATGATATTATACTGTAGCTATAGATCACAATTCCCACAAAGATAGTCTTCCTGAACAGTGGGGTTTGGGGTATCTAACCATCCAGCCTGAGGTTCCGATTAGTACAGTAACAACAGAGCCAGAGGCACCCTGTGGCATGGCTGAGGAGAGAGGGCCAGGGTTCCCAGACTACAGCACAGCCAAAGCCCCGGCCAAGCTCTGGTCCACTTATTAAATTAGTCTAAATCTTTATGGCATGATCAATAGCAATGTGTTTATTTTCCTGCGCAGTGTTATTCATTAGAAATTCAAAGAGCCTTAAAGAGGCTCATTAGGGTGTGATTTGCCAGGGCGGCCTGAGATGTATGGGTCCTTTGTGAGGGAGGCAAAAGGCCAGGGAGACAGGGGAGGGCAGATGGCTTTCACAGGACAGGCTAAATATAGAGCGCCTCAACCGAGACGTCTCTCTCTGTTCAGCTTGTGTGGCTCAGGGTCCCCCACAGGTTCTGAGAGAGAAACATGGACACACACGTATGCACATGGAGACATTACAGACACAACATGAACACACTTATAGAGATACAAGCAGGTGTATGCACAGACACATGCATGATATATTTACATATGTAGGAACTTCATTTGACCAATATCGTCACAACAAAATAATCCTGCAGCAACAGGATTTTAACATTTAGTCCATTAACACTTTTCCGCCGATGCAATGTTGCTTGATTGGTGATTAGGCTATTAGCTGGCCAAAAATATGTTCCATGAAAAGTGCAATACTGTTAATATAACCGTGTGTTTGTGCAGGTTTCCAGTGAATTTATGCATTTCCTGCAGAACAGGAAAATTCTTAGAGTGATCAAATTAAAATCCTACTTATGTACAGCTACACACACATGCTCACACTGTTTTTGTATATGCAGGACATATTGTATAGAAGCAGTTGACATAGGAGTGAAGCACACTGCATTGAATTTCTCAAGTTATATTTGTGTGTTTTGTTAATATTTATAATCATAATAGATTTGATTGTGTGTGTAACCAACATAACTATTGTAATTTAACCAATTTATTTTCCTCAGGTTAAAATGATGTCAGGCATAATACTAGATATGATATTATAGTTACAGTTAGCATATATCCGTGTATCTTGGAAAGAGTGGGAGGGACCATTCATCTAGTGTCATGCAAAACAAAGCTAGTTTGACATTATCACATTATTGAGTTAACATTATTTGGTGTACAGTCGCCAGTCCTTCAGATAATTCAATCTAAATGGAATGAAAGTGCTCAGACCTGATCCGACTGAGGAGATGGAACATTAATTGACATTTGCTGAAGCCAAACAAAGGACACCAAAGCAGTAATGCTTCGTTAAAGACGTTAAAACCACAGAGATTAACTGTCCGTTTCTATCCCTTATTGTTTTGAAAATGAGTTAAACGAGTCATCTATCTGGAGAATGAAGAAGGACGTACGAGGCTGACCATTCCTCTGGATTTATGGGAATTCATTTCAATCAATATTCTCTCGTATGATTAGAGTAGTATCACGGTAAACCTCATTTATACAAAAACAGAATTGAAAGAGATACTCTCTGTCATAGAGTATGGGGGAGTGGTTAGGTTCCCTTGTTTTGTCTGACCTCTCTCCAGTCGCAGGCTGCTATAGATATTAAGAAATCCCAGGGCTCCCTCACCAACTGATTTTAAAGACAGCATGATTGTGGGGGTTTGGGATGAGGGGTTAAACTGGTAAGAGCATGTTTGCTAAGCCATTTGAAGCACATTCTCGTATGGGCGGCGGCAGAGATGGGGTCTGCGGAGGGAGGCACATTTTCCCCCTTTCCCTTTCCATTTCAGTGCACCTGAGTGCATTGATGGGATGACCTGGACTTGATCTTTGAGGGCAACATGCCTGATGGTTCCTGCAGATTGATAAATTGATTCAAAACTATTACCATGGTAAAAAAGCAATAAGGTCATAAAAATTGCATCGGTCCAGCTAGATAAGTAAATCCCAGGCATTTTGGGGAGACGGGAGCTCGGGACAGGAGGAGCAGGCCGGGCATGAGGTGGAATGAGAGAGCGAGAAATGACTTTGAAGAGCTCATCATCTTCAATCTATTTTTCCTGCCTCTGCTCCATGCCGCCGCATAGAGGCACTTCATTACAGGGGAATAACTGTACACAGCAGGCAGAGCTCTGGCCAGCCTCCTGCTCCCCCGGGCCCCCGGGGGGCTCTAGCTGGTTAATACCTCATCACTGGCTTCATTGAACGCTTTAATCTGCGCTCCTGTGATCAATAGAATCCCGCTGTAAATTAAAAGAACCATTTCGTGTAATCAACCCTGTTAATGCCCATTCTGAAAACCATTATTTGTGGAAGGTATTTAGGGGCAAATTGTCACTGTGACATGCCCCCCCCCATGTCTCAGAACCCCCCACCTACAAACACACGCAGTCACCCCCAGACCCCGGCCACCCACGCTGACTGACAAAGATTATCGAAGTACAAGGTTTAGAAGGACAGGCAAGACGGTGGACAGAGAGGTTTGTGTGTTGGGGGAAGAGGGGTTCAGAGGGATGGGATGGGGAGGACAGGCAAGAGGACACAGAGGTAGAAAGAAGAAAAGAGAGTGGGAGGACAGAGTAGGTTGGGAGAGAGTAGAAATGGAGTGGGATGGTTATATGTGAGAAAGGAGAGAGAGTGGGAGATGGAAGAGAGGATAGATAAGTTAGGAAGGAGGGGACGTGCCCCGCCTCCTCGTGGCTCCCGACACATACACACCCGATGGGGAAGAAAATGAAATTTTCCAGCCCGCTATTTCTGCAGCAAATTCAATTACTGTAGGCGCTTGTACAAAGAGCTGTGACTTCTCTGGGCCTGAGATTGGAAAAAGCTGATGGCTGATGACAGTGAATAACAGGACAGGCTTTGACAGGACAGGTAAAATGGTGGAAAAGGGACCGAGAATATATTGCTCTGTTATGGACAGATGGACAGATGGTAAAACGGTGAAGTACAGGGGAGGTGATGGTAAAATGATAGTGAATAAGGGATATGTATCATTGGGAATATATAGTTTAAAACAGTCTAACAGTCATGAAATACTATATCAAACAACAGCCTGTAAGAGTAAGTCGTTTCAGGACAAAATAAGTTATTTCTTATCTCTTACTGCAATATAGTGAGACGCTATATGAAATAGCACATAGCTCATGTTAGCCATGATAAATCAATAGTGTATTCTGTGTTGTGGTTCACGGCGACTATCACCATTACACAATTAGTCATCCTCCATCACCCTTCTCTTAAAGGGATACTTCGGAATTTTGGAAATGAGGCCCTTTATCTACTTCCTCAGAGTCAGATGAACCCTATATATACCATGTATATGTCTGTGCATGCAGTTTGAAGGAAGTTCCTAACTAGCACTAGCTCAATGACTTCCAGGATGTGCACTAATGCATGCTAGCAGATACCCATAGACTTCCAGTCATTGCAATAATGCTAGTTAGTTTTGTCAACCAATGCAATCTCTAACTTCCTTCCAACTGGACACAAAGACATACAAATGGTATCCACAAGTTCATCCGACTCTGGGGAAGTAGATAAAGGGCATCACTCCCAAAATCCGGAAGTATCCGGAAGTACAAGATAAACACACCTGAAATGATGGAACGCACCCACGCAGACACACATGTAGACGCAGACGCACACAGACGCACCAGCAGCGCAATAAAGTTCATTTGAACCCAATGAATTCATAGTGAGTTTCATGGTGTAGTTTTGCACAGAATTAAAATGATATTTTTCCTGAACAAAGGGGTTGACTACTTTGCCATTTGTGGATTTTTTGGGGGGGGGGGGGGGGGGGGGGACGGTAGTTCATGAAGCTCAACTGCACAATATCGAAAACCCATTGACGTGGTCTCAAGCTTTGTCTAGCTTGGCTAGCTACTGGAAAATTAGTAGCCGGTCGCGTAAATCCTGATCGCCTGCTCCTCCTTCCCATTGTGCTCCAGTTTAATTTCTCTTTTTTCAGCAACAAAGCCCTTGGAATTATCCACAAGGAAGAGGGGATCTATAGCATTTGATTCCAATTCCAACAAAACCCTAAGGGGGACTTCATAAGCACCGCAGCCTCTCATGTTTCACATGCAGACAGACAGAGACGAGAGAGAAAAGCTATTAAAGTTGTATCTTAAAAGGTCAATAACATTCGGTGTAATGACTCTGACTATTTAATCCAAATGTATGGGTCTGCCGCTAAGCCCTTTCCTGACATTGATAGACTTGAGTGGCAGTGAAGGATCCCCCTGTCAAAACAGCCCTGGCTGAGAGGTAATGAGAAACGCCACTTGAGCGTAAAGTCTCAGCGGCCCTTAACGATACGATAGGTGTCACAAAAGGCATTGTTTCTCCTCCTAATCAGTGGGATTGTCTGTCTTCAAGTGGTATGTCATGTCGTGTGTGTGTGCGTGTGTGCGTGCGTGTGTGTGTGTGTGTGTGTGTATGTGTGTGTGTGTGTGTGTGTGTGTGTGTGTGTGTGTGTGTGTGTGTGTGTGTGTGTGTGTGTGTGTGTGTGTGTGTGTGTGTGTGTGTGTGTGTGTGTGTGTGTGTGTGTGTGTGTGTGTGTGTGTAAGGGAGGGTGAGTGGCGTTGCGTTTTGGAGATGGGCGGATATGTAACTGTGTCTGTCCAGACCAGAATCTTCGGTGATATCATCTCTCTCTCTCCCTCTCCCGGACATCTAATGTGATATTTGCTCTTGCCGTGGCCCCAGAATCCGGTGTCAAGCCAAGCATCTCATCTGCAATGTAAGACAATTTCCTCACATCTGAAAAGACACTGTCTCCAGTCAATACACTATAAATTGCTCTTGGAAATAAGATCATCTTAACTTAACGCTATTCGCTCTCCTCCCGGGGTTCAGAGGGTAATCCCACCGTTTTTTAATCATTTGTATGTTTTGTTGTTTGGTAGATCTACCCAGCACTTATAATGTCTCATAGGCGAGCCCATCAATCAGATTGGTCGTGACAGAAATCTCCTGCCACAATATTACAGGTTATTAAAAGGATGATGGGAAGGTGGTGTGTTTGTGTTGGCTGAAGCCTCTTTTCTCATTTTTCGAGTGCCGGGAAGGTGCATAAACTAGCAATTCATCCTCACCCTCCCCGTCAACAAGTGTAGCAGCCCCCCAGTCCCCCCTACTACTCCCCCAGTCACTCCCTCTGCTGATGAAACACTGTTCATCTCATACTCTACACACAACTGCCAGACAACCAGCCAGTCAGCCAGCCAGACAACGAGCCAGCCAGTCAGCCAGCCAGCCAGCCAGCCAGACAACCAGCCAGACAACCAGCCAGACAGTCAGCCAGCCAGCCAGCCAGCCAGCCAGACAACCAGCCAGTCAGCCAGAGCCAACCAGTTAGTCAGGTAACCAGCCAGCCAGATAACAAGCCTACCAGCTGGCCAAAAGCCATTCAGCCTCAGAGCATAATACCCGCCAACCAGCCAACCAACTCGCCAGTCAGAAAACCAGTCAAACCAGACAGCCATTTCAGGCTGAAAAAATAAACATTCATATTCCAAAATCAGCAATCAACAGTTGTTAATTATTTGATCAGATGTTCCTAATGAAATGTATTGACCTCAACCCTGCAACATATGATAAAGCCAGTTGAGTGCAGACATTGTCGAGAGTGATTCTGTAGAGACAGGAATTTAGAGGGCAACCCCAAAGCACAGACAAAACGAAGAGTCTGTGTGTGTGTTAGACAGTAAAGCTGAAGAACACAGCAAAACATGATTTACGTCTTTCCCAAGGCTCTGATCAAAGTCTGAGAGCAAGTGTGCTGGTTTACTGGCTGCCTTTCCCTCTCAGGCGGCATCGTCTTAATGAAATGGGATTTTACTGGTTATCTTTCCAACAACAAAAAAAACACAGTTTAGGAAACGTAAGTGTTTTTTCACAATTGAATCTGTAATAAAACAGGAAGATGAAAAAAGTTGCATTATTTTTCAGATCTGACATAGCTTCCTGCTGCTGATACATTTGACCTTTATGTCTCAGAAGCTCCAAAATGTTTAATTAAAGCATTTGAAAATATGACTGAGAGATGAGAGACGAAATGTTGAAATGTTGACGGTGAAATTGTTGATTCATATTCGATGAAATCAGCTGTGACGACATCTTTAAGGACGTGTTCTCTGCCCACACAGACAGGGCTAAAGAGAAATGAAATGAATTGAAACCATAGATGGTATAAATGATATATAGGCAATAAATCCCTTAGAAGATTTATGATATAAGCTTTGATTAGTGCTTTGCAAAACATTGCTTTGATTAGTTAGCGCTAAGAAGAGAGAAAATGAATGTCTTTATTTGAATTGAAATAAAGTCTTATCATTTGGTATTTAAATAAGACAAATGGTGACAAGTATAAAGTAATGACTCTGTCTTTATGCTGGCCTTGTGTTAATAGGACTTTTATCTCTGTTCAGGATATTAATAACAGAATACTGTGGGAATTAATCCTTTTGATCATTAAGAGTTCAGAGATGAATGAATGGAGCAGTGGTGCAAGTCGTTATAAAGGGTTAGGAAGGGCCCAGTATTCATTAATAACATAGTATTAATACCTCTGTGATGTCTTGTTGATAATGTTCAACCATTTAATGTACATATTATCAGCAAATGACAAATAAATGGCCCCGTTAAAGACAAAAACAAGGTATTATTCCTCTGAGGTGTTGACTATCCTCTCTGTCCTGTAAGAACACAGCTTTACCAGACCCCTTGTAGCATACAGCCTACCTTCCAGCCAAGCCAACCCCTCTCCTCTGATAGATTTATTTCAAAAGAGCAAAGTGGGGCGATGCCACCAGCGTTACGGTGACACCATACATCACGCCTCGTGTGAGCACATATTAAGTGCTTTTCTCATCCCCCCCCGCCCATTAAAAGTAAATAATCCGCAAAGAATGAGGCATTTGTTAAGGAGGCATCCTATTCCTCATACGTGACAGGTATCTGTTTATACACACAGCCGGGCAGGTGTGCAGGGAGGAAGGGAGGCACAGGGGAATGGTGATGTGAACTGCTACAGGGAGAGGAAGAGGATACGTATTCATGTCCAGATCTACTCTGGCTTCGCACACTGCTTCTCATGTACTGTAGGTAGAGGACCAAAGGGATTTTGTCCCCCAGGTCCCTGGTCAAACCATCCAAAGCATTGCTCATTGACATGGAATCATGTCTGACTAGACAATATACAGATAAGGTCACAGATCCTTGCTTCGCTTAATGGCAATTAAAAGGTTAAAGATTTTGTGTCCACATTATGGTGATGATGCCCTCCGCCATAGACATCAGTGCCTGTAAAGCACCTTCATCCATCCTCAGCACATAAACCAGGTTCTATTTACTTGCAAGACATCCGACTTAACAGGCATAATAAAAGGTAGAGTAGACACAATATTAAGTTCATTAAGTGAATTATTTTCGATAATGAGCAGAAAGCGGAGAAAGAAAGAGGAACCAATTACTAATTAAGTCCCATCATCACATTAGAATGAATGAACATTATGCGGCTACACCGCTTTCATGTTGTTGCATATTTATTACGCTAAATTAATTTAATATCCCCCATATAAATCATGCAAATTTATGAACTGAAGGTTTCATTTATTGCAGCATATTAAGTCATGTTCCATGTAGGAGGTGGCGTGGAAATGAGGCAATACCCAAGGTTAGCCAGCGTTATTTATGGCCTCCCTGTCAATTAATACTAAGCTGGCTTTTATTGCACTTAAATGTGCTGTAGAGGAAGGTGAGGGCATTGACAAAGATCATCAGACAGACAGACGCTAGAGGCTACACATTGGGTGCGTTCCTCTGCCCAGGCGTTGCCAACGCCAGGATAGGTATTTTACGTGTCAGCTAACCACATCACATGTTAATTAAAGCAATCTGTCGGTCGATGACACAGTCGATGACGTGGTGGCACATTGGTTGATGCATGCAACGTCTGAGCAGGGGGTCGTAACCATAGTCTTCAACACACACAGACAACTCTCACATGGACCAACAACATCCGGGTCATTACAGTGGCCTCATCTGCAATATCTGCATTTGGTTGATAGGTTTGGCTATTTGGTTGGATAAATCAAATCAAATCAAAGTGTATTTGTCACGTGCGCCGAATACAACAGGTATAGACCTTACAATGAAATGATTACTTACAGGCTCTAACCAACAGTGCAAAAAAGGTATTAGATGAACAATAGGTAAGCAAAGAAATAAAAACAACAGTAAAAAGACAGTAAAAAATAACTGTAGCGAGGCTATATACAGTAGCGAGGCTATAACAGTAGCGAGGCTATATACAGGCACTGGTTAGTCGGGCTGATTGAGGTAGTATGTACATGTAGATATGGTTGAAGTGACGATGCATATATGATAAACCGAGAGTAGCAGTAGCGTAAAAAGAGGGGTTGGCGGGTGGTGGGTAGCGGGACACAATGCAGATAGCCCTGTTAGCCAATGTGCGGGGGCACTGGTTGGTTGGGCCAATTGAGGTATGAATGTATAGTTAAAGTGACTATGCATATATGATAAACAGAGAGTAGCAGCAGTGTAAAGAGGGGTTGGGGGAGGCACACCATGCAAATAGTCCGGGTAACCATTTGGTTACTTGTTCAGGAGTCTTATGGCTTGGGGGTAAAAACTGTTGAGAAGCCTTTTTTTTTCTCCATGTGGTAGTAGAGAGAACAGTCTATGACTGGGGTGGCTTGGGTCTTTGACAATTTTTAGGGCCTTCCTCTGACACCGCCTGGTGTAGAGGTCCTGGATGGCAGGCAGCTTAGCCCCAGTGATGTACTGGGCCGTAGGCACTACCCTCTGTAGTGCCTTGCTCTCGATGTTGCAGCTGTAGAACTGTAGAACCAATTGAGGATCTGAGGACCCATGCCAAATCGTTTTAGTTTCCTGAGGGGGAATAGGCTTTTTCGTGCCCTTTTCACAACTGTCTTGGTGTTGGTGATGTGAACACCAAGAAACTTGAAGCTCTCAACCTGCTCCACTACAGCCCCGTCGATGAGAATGGGGCGTGCTCTGTAGTCCACAATCATCTCCTTAGTCTTGATTACGTTGAGGGATAGGTTGTTATTCTGACACCACCCGGCCAGGTCTCTGACCTCCTCCCTATAGGCTGTCTCGTCATTGTCGGTGAACACTGTTGTGTCGTCTGCAAACTTAATGATGGTGTTGGAGTCGTGCCTGGCCATGCAGTCGTGGTTGAACAGGGAGTACAGGAGGGGACTGAGCACGCACCCCTGGGGGGGCTCCAGTGTTGAGGATCAGCGTGGCAGATGTGTTGCTACCTACCCTCACTACCTGGGGGGGGCCTGTCAGGAAGTCCAGGATCCAGTTGCAGAGGGAGGTGTTTAGTCCCAGGATCCTTAGCTTAGTGATGAGCTTTGAGGGTAGTATGGTGTTGAACGCTGAGCTGTAGTCAATGAATAGCATTCTCACATAGGTGTTCCTTTTGTCCAGGTGGGAAAAGGCAGTGTGGAGTGCAAAAGAGATTGCATCATCTGTAGATCTTTTTGGGCGGTATGCAAATTGGAGTGGGTCTAGGGTTTCTGGGATAATGTGTTGATGTGAGCCATTACCAGCACTTCATGGCTATAGACGTGAGTGCTACGGGTCTGTAGTCATTTAGGCAGGTTGCCTTCGTATTTCTTGGGCACAGAGACTATGGTGGTCTGCTTGAAACATGTTGGTATTGCAGACTCAATCAGGGACATGTTGAAAATGTCAGTGAAAACACATGCCAGATAGAATGGCTTTAGACATAGGCCTCAGTAACATTTCAAACTGTTGTAAAAATGATACTTTTAAAAAGTTTTAAAAGTATACCATTTAAAAATGGTAATTAACATTTACCTGAACCATGACTGTGATAGATTTGGCCCTAATATTTAACTGAACCATGACTGTGACAGATTAGGCCCTATATTTAACTGAACCATGACTGTGATAGATTAGGCCCTACATTTAACTGAACCACGACTGTGAAAGATTAGGCCCTACATTTAACTGAACCATGACGGTGATAGATTAGGTCCCTACATTTAACTGAACCGTGATGGTGATAGATTAGGTCCCTACATTTAACTGAACCACGACTGTGATAGATTAGGTCCCTACATTTAACTGAACCACGACTGTGATAGATTAAGCCCTACATTTAACTGAACCACGACGGTGATAGATTAGGCCCTACATTTAACTGAACCACGACTGTGATAGATTAGGCCCTATATTTAACTGAACCACGACTGTGATAGGTTAGGCCCTACATTTAACTGAACCACGACTGTGATAGATTAGGCCCTACATTTAACTGAACCACGACGGTGATAGATTAGGCCCTACATTTAACTGAACCACGACGGTGATAGATTAGGCCCTACTTTTAACTGAACCACGACGGTGATAGATTAGGCCCTACATTTAACTGAACCACGACTGTGATAGATTAGGCCCTATATTTAACTGAACCACGACTGTGATAGGTTAGGCCCTACATTTAACTGAACCACGACTGTGATAGATTAGGCCCTACATTTAACTGAACCATGACGGTGATAGATTAGGCCCTACATTTAACTGAACCACGATGGTGATAGATTAGGCCCTACATTTAACTGAACCACGACGGTGATAGATTAGGCCCTACATTTAACTGAACCACGACGGTGATAGATTAGGCCCTACATTTAACGGTGATAGATTAGGCCCTACATTTAACTGAACCATGACTGTGATAGATTAGGCCCTACATTTAACTGAACCATGGCCGGGATACATTATCTACAGACATAGGGTGAAAACATTTGGACAGTATAAAATCACATTATAAGTGAGTTATGGTCCATTATAGATGAGGTTATATAGTTTTTAGATAATCAAGAGATTGAAAATGATATCCGTGGCATAAATAAACATGTGGATAGTGACACAATATAGGAGAGTAATGTTACTCACAGGTCACAGTGTTTCCTGTGACCCATCCACGCGCTGCAGGGATTCACATATAAATAATGGATGCAGACAATCTATCGGCAGCTGTATCATCTGAGAGAGAAACCTCCGTCATGCTATTAGATGAGCTAATGTGGAATGAAAAGCACACAATGACTGGGAGGGGATAGCAGCACAGGGTTAAACGCTGAGCAAATTAAATCAACAGAAAATCTGTGTTCCTCCTGCCTGTGTCTGGAACTTTTAAACATGAAAGGATTCTTTAAAACGCTTCTTTTAAATGGCTGTCCTGTTGAGTGAGACCCCTGACACACCATTGGCAGGGTGAACATGATTGCCGTGGTTCTCTGTGGAATATTCAAACGGTGCTTTATAAAGCCTGGAGTATGGGTCATAACACTGTGATTGTTCCTAACTACTGCAGGTGCTGTGCACAGGCAGGGTCATATCTCAGTCGTTAACGAATCTCTGGAGCGGCCCTGTGCCGTTAGAGTGATGCGGACGGCACATTCCCTGCAATTTAGTACCAGTAACTGATGAGGGTCACGCCAGGTCACTTTCAATTTCCACTCGGAGAGGAGAAAAATGGAAACAACTCATTTGCACAAATTTGAATAATTCGCTCACTCAAAAAAGAAGAAAAAAACGAAGAAGAAAATATGCTGGGATGATGAGTGAGAAAGAGAGGATAAAGAAAGAACAAAGACGGGGAAGGAGGACACTGTTGCACCTTGCACAATAATGATCCACAGCGCCTTGGATCGGCTTGCATAAAGACTAATGATGAATATGACAGAGGATATGAATCCAGATGCAGGAATAAAGCAGCCCTTTCTCTCTGCAGTCTCACATGGGAGTCTCCGCAGTGAGCTTTTAAACTTCTCATAAATGTATTAAGATTGCACCGGGCCATGAAACAGCTGTAGACAATTAATCTTCTGCAAATCTTATCTGAGGAATTGGTTTCTGCAAAGTAACATCTGCTGCTAGAGGTGATTATTCATGGGCAACGCACATCCGCCACACTTTTATGCATAGGGCACGATCATTGCCATTGAAGTAAAAATTTATAGTTTTCCCTGTTCAGTAAAAATAACATTCAGCAGCATTAAAACGTCATCCATCAACATTGTCCTGGGGCCCCTGGCCATCCAAGGCAGAGAAATTAAAAAGTATTCATTTTGCTTAGAAGTTATAAAGCGTGCTGCTCCGCTGAGCTGATATTTGCAGCACTGCTTTAAAGAATAACATTTCAGCAGTGGAGTTGTGGTACTGGAGGAAAAAGAGAGCTGAATTCTCCCAAACCCCTGAGAGACCTTTATGAGAGATTCTTTATGAACATAAGAGGCATGCAGGGTCACATTCTGTAAGTCTACAGTTTTATTATATGCTCAATTAAATGTTAATTTTCTGTGACTATAATAATTGTGTATATCAGGGGAAAATGTCATTCACACAATTGCTGGGATGGAAAGGATTAAAGTAGTAGTTTTCGGAGGTCTAGCCCTTTTTCTGATTTCTGTTGTTTTTCCTACTGTAGCTATGCAGCTATGTGCAATCCCGCTAGCTATTATTACATTGTGTTTATTTGTAAAGGAATAACTAAGTTGCATTACTGCATGCATAGAGATCCCAAGGCACCATCGTTATTTTCTCCCTATTAATTCCATCCTCATTCTGTCTTCTTCATTTCCCAACTGTCGCCATCTCACAGATAGCAATATTATTTACAATATAGGCTGTCGCCTGGAGCCAAGCCAAATGCAATCTTAATAGGAATTTGATCAACGGTAACTTTGGCTGCGTGTCAATTTGTTTGTTTTTTAACACAGCAAAGCAAACAATATGTCCGCCCTCAATTCTTTTGACTAGTTTTGACTTTTTGGGGGAAGACAAAGGGAAAGGTAGAGACGTCTGTGAAAGGTTACACACACAAATACAAAACGTCCAGAGAAATTGGGAATTGCCTACATCAAGTGTATATGAATACAGTAGATGCTGCTTGTCAAAGTGAATTAAATCTAGTTTAGGATCAGATCCAGAATCAGGTCTAAATCTACTTCTGAATACTGGTCTACCACAGGCCATGGCGCTTGTAGGTACACAAAGGCTCTGTACGTCCATGTATTCCATAACACAGTCATTCATCAAAGGCACTCAATTATTCCCTGCAAATCAAAGCCCTCTCGCTCTATGCCATGCCTGCGATGGAAAAGCCATCTGAGAAGTGTGAAGAGTTCCGTCAGACTGAGCTACCTGCCTGGTCGTCGGTCCACATTACAGCTCTGTGGAGGAGATGCTGTTTAAACCTGAACATGTATTGTTCACTGTGACATGCTCAATTCATCATTAGTTGTGAAAGAGAGAACGGATGAGTACACTTTCAATTTAGTTCCATTGCTTTCTTCATTCATCATATCCTCCCTCATCATCCATCATCCCCCGCCCCTTTGATTTGTACGAAAACATACTTTCATAAATGTAACGCAATTAATCATCAAGGCTAAGATAATTTTATATTAACGGAGCAATACATTTATATGATTATTTATTTGATGAACTTGCGCCACAGTGAGTTTCATTGAATCCCATTCTTAGATAAGATCATCTCCTTTACTCAGTGAGCATGAAAGTGAGGGGTGTCGAATCTGGTTCTTTGGTATCATTTCTTTCTAGGTTTATGTACATTTCCCAGAGAACGGCATCGGCCTGCATTCAGCACCCACTGGCCATGCCTTTTATCCTCTTATAACAAGTCCTAAGAAATTGAAAAAGTTGCTGCAATAGATAGGAGGTGACCTGGAAACAAAAGCAATCAAAGGGAGGGGAGACGCAGAGAGCCACTGCCAGCCTCCACCACGCTCCACGTTCAAGGTGAAATTCTGCTACTCTGTCAATAAAAGAAGAAACACCTTTTGAGGCACAGGGCCGAGGGCAAAGTGTAGTCTGCAATTACACACCTTCATGTACCTCCCCAAAGGACATTTTTCATGTAGCTCACCGATTTTTTTGTTTCCCTCCCAACACAATGCATTTTCTATTTTGTCAAAACAGAGGGGAAAAGGGTCTGTGGACTCTCTAATCTGTGTTGTAGGCTGTGATGAAAATGAGTGGGCTCTACCAAAACTTGCCTTCACTGTGAAAGCTTTTTAAACTTTCTATTCATGGTCATGATATTGCTGTAAGATTACATATTTTCCTTACACAATATGGATATACTACTGTACAAATGATCGTACAACAAAATAAAAGTCCCTCAAGCCAACCATACAATCTAGTCGAAAAGATTCCTTTCAGCATTTGATGATAACTAGATAAGAGCATAATTATTTCTCAAACAAAATTATCTTGAATTTAACCACAAATCAATCAGCTCTCCACTTGAAGAACTTCAGACTCCATTGTAGCTCAATCAAAAAAAATCAATGTGGACCAATTATAGCCTGTTTCATTAGTGTATGCAAATCAGGCAGGATCTTGAAAGAGCCGGTCTTATATTTCCCCCTCCTGGCCACCAAGTCACTTTATATGGGGAATGAACACACACACACACACACACACATTCTCATGCACACTCACACACTAAAAACAGAAAATGGAAATTCTTGAAACTTTGCAACAAACTTTGTTGGAGATGTTTTCTTTTCATACTTTGTTTTGTGCCGTTTGTTGAGAACCAGCATGGTGATAACGCTGCGTGTCTGTCTATGGGAGGCTTGCTTTGACCTGCGTTAATCCTGATTTGGTCCTGGCTATGGTGTGACATGTCATAGCATCACGTTCACCCTGTGACAGGAGCTACAGTCCAGTCTGGGGCCATGCCTGGGAACGGCAGACACACTGCTCACAGAATTGAAGCATCGCACACTTGTCTCATTGTATTATTTATCTGCCAAACAGACAGACATCCTTCATCCCGTTCCAATTGTAGCTCTGTTTTATAGTCAGGCATTCGCTGGAACTGTGAACCAAAAAAAAACTGAAAAAATGTTGTTTTTTTGCAACAAAACATATAATATTTGATAACTATCAGTCTGATTCATTATGTGACGAAATAAAGCAGGTACTGGATCAATGGTCATTTTCTTTCCCTTTCTTATGAAGTCAAGTGATTAACTAAGCGCACAATAAATTGGCTTGTTGATGAATAATTACAGAACTCAGAAGAGATTCATAGTGTCATTGGATGAGATGTATGCAGTGGTAGATAGCTCATCCTGAGCCTCTCTCTGACTGATCTCTCTCAGTCAGAAGCACACAATCGGACGAAGTGGGATTGAAGCTACGGAGGACTGCTGGTGGAAGGACAGACAGCACAGGTTACCTATTCACACACCTCCCCTCCAGCTCATCAGGACACGCTGTCCATCCATGTACCTGACTTTTGTCTTTTGACTAAGCCCAAAACACACAAAGGGGAAACTTGTGATGAAATTGATGCAATAACATTAGGGAGGCAGAGACCAAAAAAAATAACTTTTTTTATTTTTATTGAGGTGCATCGTGGGGCTGTAGATTGAATAGTCTTTCCTGACATTCTTCTCAATGTCTCTATATTGATTTCTGTCTGTGAACCTAAACATCACATACATTAGCCTAGGAGTTCCACTCGAAGCATAGAAGGGATGGCAGAACAATGTTTTGAAAGACATTAAGCCCTAACTAATGGCAGGTCTTAGACAGAGCCAGAGTCATCTACCCTCCTGACTGGTCAAGATGCTCAGTTCCAGGCAAACTGTGATTTAAAACGATGTCCTCCATGAACTACATTCTCCGGGGGAAATGATTCAATTTGGCAATTTATTCATATTTACTGAGTGTACCTGCATTACATTTGTATAGATCACTTTGGAGTAAAAGTGAAATGGAGAAAATCGAATCAACATATTGAGACATACCGGGCAGTTGTATGGAGTCTCCAGTCATACAGGCCCCGCAGGGGTCACTCCCATGCCTTTTATGATGTCCCTTTGAAATCTATCTGAATCACATTAAATTGGATATAAAGATGTGCAGACACATACATCACAGTAAATGGTGTGGTGGAGCATCGCTCGCCAAGAGTCCCACCTCAACAATCGGGTTATAAAATCGGCTTTAGATCCGATTAATAATTCACAATCCTGTTAGAAGAGAACAAACATTTCTGTTCAAGCAATTTAAGTTGCGGGATTGTTATTATAGCCGGGTGCTTGAGCCGGGCTGGGAGATGGTCTCGGTGTGGGTCTGCGACCGAGGAGAGGCTGTGAAATTTAAGCTGGCTCCAGCTCACCGTGTGCGGAAGAATAACTCAATGCTATTTCACAGTCTCTGCTTTCTTTATTAAAGCACCGTCACAGTAAACATGTCTTACCCACGCTTATCTCTGCAGCCATTTGATTTGGGATCAAGAGTACGTCCTTGTCCCAAAAGGATGACCTTGGTTAGATGATAGTTGTTCTATTGTTAGACGTATACAGGATCTTAGTCAAATAAGCCTGTTATATTACCACACAGTTAACAATCACTCCCATCTTCGGAATGTCGTATTTGTACACACCAAGACCTCAGCTTATTTAGTAATCATTGTCATTAATATGAACATTTTACAACATTTGTATAGAAAAATTTATGAAATTAAATATTTGTTTCTGGCGATTTGTGTTTTGTATGAGTTTTTGGAGTGTAAATCTAAAAACAAAGCTGTATGGTACACCAAATACAGTTTTAATCAGCCGTGATATAACATGATTCCCACACCCCATACTATTCAACTTAATAGCAGCAGCATTTCTTTAAAAAAATTCTAACTTTGGATTGTAAATGAGCTGTTGATATTTAGTAAAGGTAGTGAGACCTTTTTGTGTGAGTGGATCCTTCCGCTCATGGACAGAGTAAGAGTTGGTGACGTGATTGTTATTTGTTTGAAAAACCTGACTCCTAGTGTTTTATATACGACATTACAAGCTGAATTGTACAACTAGCTCCAGACAGACACAACCTCTAATTAGCCTCTATAGGCGTTTCCATTATACCTATACATCTAATCTTTTCAGATATACACAAATGCTTAAGGGTTAGGCCAGGGGAAGTGGTTTTCAGGGCTGGGCCAAAATGTAGATTTCATAACATTTAAGATATGAAGTAAAGCAACATTAAGCCCAGTCTTAAAATAAATAAATCAGACTTTGATCAAAGCACCTCCAAAACATGAATGTATATATTGTTTATATGGGGTTAGGGGTTGCATTGTACGGAGCATAATGTAACATAAGCGGCACAAACTGTACAGAGTAATATTAATACTAGTACAAACAATGTAAACACATTCTTCGATTAAGGTGAGTTTAGTTAGATGGCAATCAGAAAACATAGCATTACTGTAACATTAGAGATGATTTTATACCATAGTACTACTTGCAGTGAAGTTTGAAATGTTTATGGCTCTATAAAATATGTAATTGCGCAGTCTTTAAAATAAGGCATTTCATGCATTAAAAGTTGATACGTGTTGTGTATCAGATTCAGATATCAATCTATACTCTATTCACCACACAACTATGATGAATACAAAACAAATGCCTTTGTTTTGGAATAAATCCAGTCCATATGCATTGTAGTGTGTAAAATACTTTGTCCACAGTGTTAATTCCAGAGTCATTGTCTCCTGGTGGTCTCTGTGTGAGGCTCTTGGGAGTTTCTACCTTTCTTCCCCATAACCATACCGCTGTACATCTTCTGTTGCTGCTCTTTAAATTCCTCTTTCACCTTGGCTCTCTTCAAACTCCCATCCCTGTAGAGAGACACAGAGGAGACTGAAGGTCACCTAACACGGCTGACAATAACCTTTACAACCCATTATTGTGGAATAGTGTGGTTCACAGCACATTTTCTCCTGATTCCAGAACTCTATTACGATAGAATGGCATGTTTTAGAAGGATGTTTAGTGAGATTCAAGCACGTTTACTGAACGGTTCCTTACCACGCCATGTCCAATAGCCCTCCCTGATGTGCGATAGCAGACTTCACTCTGTTGGCAAACTGGGCCGCATCTTCCCCTTCCTGTCCAAAACGGCAATGAACAGTGATATGATGAATAAACATATAGAGAGGTCTTTGAGGGGTCTTATGTATGTCTATGGCCATGGGGGTACGAGGTGTGTGCACTCTGTAAGGGTTTGTGAAGAAAACACTACATCCAAGTCCAATCTGTTGGTCATGGGAGGGAGTAGCTGGCATTAATACAGCATACACAGTGTGACAACCTACCCGCCTGGTCATGGGGGGCAGGTACCACACGTTGACCACGATGGCCCAGCTGGTCATCATTCTCAGCAGGTAGTTCACCATGTTGTACTTGGCACTGTTCCAGAAGGCATCTCCAAAACGAGGGTCATACTAACAGGGAAGGACAGAAAGGAGGAGATTTGAACAATTATAAAATCAAAAGGCTGAGACAAAGTCAACACGTAACAAGGCCAATATGGTGTCAACTTGATGATGCATTCATATAATAAGTGCTCAGTGACATGCTGCTTGATGGAGGAGCAGAGGTTAGAGAACACAAGGGGATTTCAGACATTCAGATTGCAGCCAGTACCTTGATTGCGACTGGGTATATAGTCCCTCCAATCTCAAAGCTTCCCTTCTTGAACATCATGACCGATGTGTTGTTGATGCAGGTTCCTTGTAAGAGGGAACAGACATAGTCACGAGACCACCACAACCACAGTGTCGAGTGGTGTTAGGCTCTACTTCAATTCAACTCAGTCAATTCAGGAAGTAAACTGCAATCCCTTATCGAAAAGTAATGAGGAAAATTGGAATTTGAGTTTACCTCGTGCATTGACTGAATTGAAATGGAATTGACCCCAATCACAACTTCTCTCCAGACTGCAGCAGAGGAAAGACCTGACAGTCCAAGTATAGAGACTTACCCTCAGGGAAGATCAAGATGGGTAGATTGGTTTTAGCTGCAACATGAGCCCTCAATCTGGGAGAGGATGGATGGGGGCAGATCAATAACCAGGACAACACTAATCATGATGAAAACAATATATAGCAGATAGGATGATTGAGTGGCTGTAATGGCAATGTACTGTATATCGTCATACAATCAATATATGCACCATCAACATCGGCATGCGATTAATTTACTTTTCAGAAGAAACTGAGTAAATGTTTAGATGAAAAAGACCTATCCTGCTGTCTTTTCCCATTTACTTGCTGTCTCACCTACTGGTAACAGCATTTCGGTCTCTCATCTCCGACCTCTCGAACCAGACGTGGGGGCAGGACCTCACCATTGACCTCTGGATGACCCCCATCAGCCCACCGTGACTTTGACCCACCTGGGAATAATACCAGACACAGAGAGCATGACAACTCTAGCCTGCTAAGAACCAAAAGTGATGGATGAGATATCAAATACCAGTGATATGTTGACCAATGTTTATGTTACCCACCATAGCGTAGCATCCATCATTGGCCAAAATGACAATGTCAATAGGCGAGGTGTGGTTTGCTACGCATATTCCTCCTTTTTGTGGCTTATTCTCTCTGTCAAAAATAAGCATTTATTTCAATGACATCGAAAAATGTTTATACCAACATTACTTCCTAAATGTATTTCTAAGTAGTTTGTCTGGATACTAACTTGTTGTGGTATTGAATGGTGGCAGAGAGACCTCTGGCACAGATCCTGTAGCACATCAGATGGACTAATTCACTGAGCCAGTTCTTCAATCTAGAACACAAGAGCAATGTACGGTAACAGCCAAAGGATATTCTATCTTCTCGAGCAATATACCCACTCTCGAGCTAGCCGGCTCGTTGAGAGATAGGAACATTCAATCTTCCTATCACCACAATTTATGAAAGTTCCACAACGCACTCTTAAAAACTCAGTAGCGTACCACATCGTAGTTACCTCTTGTTAGGTAGAAATCCCACCAAGGTTGTCCCAATCACCAGCCAGGTCAACCCAATGATTGCCAGGGTTATCCTAAATGGAAGAAGGGATCACATGTTGAAAAAGAGTCTATAGAAATGTAAACGTATTACCATTCTACTATGGATCACATCATATTGAGTACATGATCGGTTGACAAACTGAATTGAGCTGAACTGAAATGGGTAGGACACTGGCAGGACGAGGTCAAGAGGTCAAGAAGGGCAGGTCAGACCCACCTGAGAGGGAAAAGGACACAGTAACGTATGATCACGCCCAGTCCCCAGATAATGGTGAGTCGCAGGCTGATGTAGTGGAAGTTGTGGTTGGTGCGGGTCAGGAGGTTCCAAGAGACCAGCTCCTCAGAGGAGAAGCGCTGAGTCACCTGGTCGTCCACGATGCTCTCCAGGCCCTTTATGTAGAAGTAGAACGAGTCGCTCAGCGCAAACTCTCCCCTCGATATGGACTGGGTACGATACCGACGCAGCTCCCCCATCTCCTGTTCCATGGAGCCCCCCTCCCTCTGGATGAGTCCTGGCCAAAGAAGAGGAGACAACAGAGATTATTAACTGAGGCGTTTACAGTACGTTATACCTGTGGGTTTAGTCCATACCTAGCGATTTAGGACATAAAATAGAGAGGTGTAAGGAAGGGCAAGGATAGTATAAGTGTACCTACTGATTGTAGTACCTAACTATCTATGATATCCCAGAGAGAGGGTAAAGCTGATGAGGAATGGAGGACTGTTGTGGCATAGCTGATCGGTACGAGGCCTGTCAGTACCAGGTACCACTGAGAGCACAGAGTAGAGAGCTCCCATTCCTTTTCTTCAGACACAGCAGCACTGTATTTTGCCCAGCTTCAGTAAAACACTTCCCTTGTGCCATGATTATACAGTAATACAAGCTTAATTATTATGTTCACAGACATTGAGTTATAGACGACAGGAGCAAACATGGTGGATTTTGTAATCTTTGCTAAACGATTTGCTAAATCTTATTGCACAACATCACGGTGGTGACTTGTCCTTCCTGTGTTTCATAAAAAAATACAAATAAAAGACCTCTGTACTTTTTGAAGTTTCCTGTCACATCTGATTTACAATACCATTGTTTGTGACCAACAGATGGCTGAGTGTTAATTCAACAACATTGGAATTCGAGATAAATAATTTATAGACACCACAAAACGTCCCCAGTTAAAGCCTGACACAAAACCGATCTATTGGAATCTTCAATGCGGTTATAAAATAGCATGTGATATGCATGCCCATTAAGTATAAGTATTTAACACAATATAGGGCAAATGGTATCATAAAGTTTGCAGAGGATGGTGAAGTGACATCTTTCAAATGTTTATTTCCAGAAAAAGCAGATGACGGTGGCACACAGTATTTCACAGCATATGGGTCGAAGGTTAGGCTACACAGAGAGAGGGAGTTTTCTGCCTGAAGTTACGCAATCCGCAATTGCATCATCAAAGTGGGACAGGGCTGCTCCAATCTACACCCACACATCAGCCACAGGTGCTGAGTTGACCAATCACAAGCCCCTACACTGACACGCAGTCACATATGCAGGGTATACTCCTTCCAGACCGAGCTGAATTCAATCCCTCATACTACAGAACACTTTGTTATGAGAGCAGAATTAGGGTTGCAATGCTACCGGTAATTTACGAAAGCTGCCGGAATCTTGGGTAATTTGGGTAATTGACTGAAAATCTATGTCAATATATCACAATTTTAGTCATTTATACTTGAATAATAATTTTAAAAATGTATTCATAGTATAAATGTTTTATATTCATGTCCATATACAGTAGCAGTCAAAAGTTTAGACACACCCACTCATTCAAGGGTTTAACTTAATTTGTTTTACTATTTTCTACATGTAGAATAATAGTGAAGACATCAAAACTATGAAATAACACACATGGAATCATGCAGTAAGCAAAAAAGTATTAAACAAATCAAAATATATTTTATATTCTTCAAAGTAGCCACCCTTTGCCTTGATGACAGCTTTGCGCACTCCTGGCATACTCTCAACCAGCTGCATGAGGTAGTCACCTAGAATGCATTTAAATTAAAACCTGTGCCCTTACGTTGCTTTGTGGAATTTCTTTCCTTAACGCGTTTGAGCCAATCAGTTGACAGCTTTGCACATTCTTGGTGTTCTCTCAACCAGCTTCACCTGGAATGCTTTTCCATAAGACTTGAAGGAGTTCCCACATATGCTGAGCACTTGTTGGCTGCTTTTCTTTCACTCTGCAGTCCAACTAATCCAAAACCATCTCAATTGGTTTGAGGTTGGGTGATTGTGGAGGCCAGGTCATCCGACCAGGTCACTCCATCCCTCTCCTCCTTGGTCAAAAAGGAATTCTTGGTCAAGTTGTAGAAACATCAAGGATGATCAATGGAAACAGGATGCACCTGAGCTCAATTTCAAATCTCATAAAAAAGGGTCTGAACACTTATGTAAAAAAAATCTGTTTTCGCTTTGAAATTATGGGGTATTGTTTGTAGATTGATGAGGGGGAAAAAGTCATTCAATCCATTTTAGAATAAGGCTGTAACTTAACAAAATGTGGAAAAAGTCATGGGGTCTGAATACTCTCTGAATGCACTGTAAACCCATCATCAGAGATGTTAAAGGCCAATCATGGTCAATCCGTCGTCTGCATTGGCCGTGTAGCATTTACTGTGAGGGGATTCATACACCTTGCGCTTCGCGGGGCAGCGCAGAGCTGTTGAGTAGAGCTGATGAGATGGAAGTTGTCAAGGAAGCGAGTTTGAGTTTATACAGGACCTCCCGCCTTCACAATTGTGTAACACTCTCCATATGGAGCCTCCAACCACATTTTTGGATCAAGCATAAATTGGCTGCAGGTGTGGTTCAACTTTGAGCACCAACTTTGATTTTCCCATGATGTCAAGCAAAGAGGTACTGAGTTTGAAGGTAGGCCTTGAAATACATCCACAGGTACACCTCCAATTGACTCAAATTATGTCAATTAGCCTATTAGAAGCTTCTAAAGCCATGGCATAATTTATTGGAATTTTCCAAGCTGTTTAAAGGCACAGTCAATTTAGCGTATGTATACTTCCGAGCCACTGGAATTGTGATACAGTTAATTCTATGTGAAATAATCTGTCTGTAAACAATTGTTGGAAAAATTACTTGTGTCATGTACAAAATAGATGTCCTAACCGACTTGTCAAAACTGTAGTTTGTTAACAAGACATTCGTGGAGTGTTTGAAAAAAATAGTTTTAGTGAGTCACACCCTGGGAGTGCTTAGGCAAGAGGCCTGCGGGCATACATATACATACATATACCTGTAGTATATACCCGTAGTATATACATATACCCATAGTATATACACTAGGTAAGACCTGGGCAGACCACCCCCTGTATTTTGGTTAGTGCACCAGGTGGTGCTAGTTAGGTAAGTAGTGGGTAGGCAGGTAAGGTAGGAGAGGGGGCTTTGATATTTACTCTCTTTGCTTTGGTTCCATCCAGCCCCTTTTCCCCAAAATGACCGTGTGACAGAATAAATTCCCTGTAAACGGTAATTCTCTGCCTTTAGTCATCTTTACTCGCACCTACAGTCCCATACCTCTTTCACGCCACGGGGAGTTGAGTTGTAGCAGGGTGTTGCGTTCCCTCTTCCTAACCTTCCGACTTCAACTGTATAATAGCATTATACCTGTGTAATTAATCATTACTACAGGGTTATTCACATTTCAGTTAGGGGCAAATACAGACCAAAAGGTGTTGATTCAAATGGTGACATTCAGCATAGCGAAGAAAACATAGAAAATAAATCATTTGCGCAAAAGTTAACGAAGAACATAAAGATGACAGTTTTATAGCCATCCACAATAAGTTACACAGACAGGGTCTCACCGCTCTGGCGCTGTGCATCCTTTCCAACTACTTCAGAGCTCTGCTCTCACAGGGGAAAAAACTGCTGCTCCGAATTAGCTCCATTCATTAAAATCACAATTGAACCAACCCCCGTCTACTTTTTGTGACGACCTGGACCTACCTTTTGGTTTTCAAGTATTGAAACCAAAACCAAACACATTTTCATAAACATGAAAAGGTGAATGTAAGAAGCGCTCATCATTTCAAATAGGTTATGTTTTTTACTAAACAGCATATAAACACTAAATAGGTCAGGAGCCAGACAGGGAGCCTAAGAAGCAACGAAAATCAATTATTTGGGCTATATTATTTCAATTATTTCAAGGCTATAGCCTACAAAGAAATACATTGTGAGGCATTTGCAAGTGCGGCTCTAGGCTGGTAGGGACATAAACGCTCAGCATTTAAACAACATTTCATTGTATTGAATCATTATATCATCCGTCTATTAATTGTGCATATAGGCTGTAACTTACTTAGAATTATATAGAAATTAAACGAAAAATGCTTTATAAGGCTCAGTGAGTGCCTTTGAATTTGAGTTTGGCCAGAGTCTGTGGCTTCAGGCTCATGAAATGGTGCCTGGAGAGCAGGCCAACAGCAGAGAATACCCTCTCCTCGCTTGCAGAGCCACTGGAGATGCTAAACACCCTTCGGTTTTTCTTCCCCTATAGGTAGGCCTAAAGGTTTTTTTGGCAAAATATCACAATCAAAACGGAAAGCTCCTTGAAGGTGGGAATATGCCAGGCCTATTGGGCCAAAATCAAATATGGTCTATAGTATAGATAATTAAACAAAAATGAACTAAACTTTGAAGATATCAGATTTTTTGGTTTATACATTTTTTGCTACAATGACACACTTAGTTAGCTACCCACCTTGTTCCTTTCTTTTAGCATGTGCACATAGTAAGTACCCCATCATGCTATCGGGATATGTGTCTTTTCAGATTCCACAATGATTCTTTAGTTGTGGACACTACATCACCGCACTCCCACTCTTGATCGTGGTCCTCATCTTTGTAAGTCACCTTGATTTTGCACCTGTGTGTTTTATCAGTGTCTTTAGCGAACTCCATGACAGTAGGTAAAGCAAGGGGCTATAGGAACACACAAGTAGACTACAAATGCATGCTGGGCAGAGCACGCCCCGAGCTTGTGAAGTGAGCGCTACTGGAGTGAAATTGGAGCGGCCGAGAAGGCCGACGCTCCAGCCTTTGGGAATCTCGCTCCGCGCTCCAGTCAAATTGGGCATGTTCTGCTCCAGCTCCACTCACATACTCTTCTCCAGACCAGTCCAAACCTCAGCATGAACTCATTGATGGGTAATGAGTGTAAAGTCACTCACCAAAGGGTAGAGGAGCAGGCACTGGCAGAGTGGATCGTTCCCTGTGTCCTCTCTCGATCCGCAGGGTGGCCCACTGCCCAGAGAACAGTTATTTTCAGTTGACCTCTCACACAATGCTTTCTACATATTGCCTTTTAATTGCCTAACTGCCCTTGCGTGCCCCACTTTGCACATTAACTATGTCTGTCTGCTCTAAAGGGCCAGGGAGCAACATGAATACAATCCTACACAATAATAGAGAATATAGCCTACAGTAGCCTGAATTTGATCAGATTAATAGAATGACAAAAATGATTTTGGTTTTCATAAATCATCTGTTTTCCAACAAATAATATTCCTTTACCTGAACAAAAATCACATATTTCGCCATTACATGCTATTCACGGTTATGTTTGATGAAAATGTTTTAGAATAAAATAATACATTGTGAGCTGTTCTGGATATCCAGAATTTGAGCTCTTCCAGAATTTCCAGCACAGTTTACATTTTAGTCATTAAGCAGACGCTCTTATCCAGAACCATTTCCAATGGTGGGCGCATACATTTTTTCATACTTTTTCGTCGAGTTTTCGTACAGTTACCTCCAGTATTTTGACCAGGATCTGAATGTAGACAGAAGTGACCCCCAGGGAGAGGCCAAACATGGCAGGTATCATGATGAACCCTATCATCACGGAGAACCACACCTGCAGCAACACAACCGCTATACTCCACAGGTCCTCCATCCCTCCCTCACACAGATCTGTCATCCACTAGTATGGCACATTGGGGTCAAGTTACCTGCAGAACAGACACAACAAATAGCTACTCACTTCAAATAAGCATTGCATTCTGGTTATAGACAGGAGAATACATTGACTGCATACGTTTTGTCGGCCCATTTTCAGAAAAGTATAACTGGGCCCTATGTAAACATGGTTTTGAAACAGGATATCAACACCGCCTAGTTACAGCCAAGCCGAGAAAGAACCACTTGAAATAGTTTACTACGCTACTGAGCCTACCATATCCGAGTTGGACTGCAGAACAGGAAACGTTTTAAAATGTATCAAGAGTAATAGCAAACCTTGGAAGACCTCTACGTTGTCTTAGAGAGTTTTCCATTCTGTACCTCCCTGAAACGGTAGCTAGTATAGTCAGACACAGGACTGTACGCAAAGTTCTGCTGTACAAATACAACCCCTCCCCCACTGGCGAGTTTCTTGAAAGAAGTTGACCTTTCGTGCACATTCAGCTGCGCAGCAAGAGTGCATGCCATTGCAGAGGATATGCGCTGTTTTTACGCAGCCTTCCTTGACAACGGGAGGCATGGCGGACTCAAACTCCTCTGTTCGCATCTCCGGATTTGTTCTTGGTTCATTAATGTTTCACCACTTTAACAGTGATTCTGATGTGGTAAGTAGTTAGCTAGATACATATTATAATTCATGATTGGAAAAATATACATTAGCTGTGCACCTATTAATCAGGTTCGTCTACAGAAAATATGGGCAACTAACGTTATATCGTTAGCTAACTTTTTCTAGCGCCACAACAGATAGGTCTGACCACATAGCCCACTTATTCAGATGCTGGTTATCGCCAGGTTGTTTATAATATTTAACTCACCTCAGACATGTATGTGCCTCATTACATTTTACAGGAAGGTCTTATTCCTGGGGAGAGCAAAGCTGAAGCGAGAAGCAACATCACTGATTCTCAAATCGACAACATACAGTTTGAGCATACAATAAGTGGGTCATCAGCTGTGCACTTGAATCATCACAATGTCATCTTGGCTACAGTGTGAACTGACTGTTATCTCACCGTAGTTTCTGTTCCAGACTTTCAGAAACATCCACTGGTATGGCAAGCTCAATAGGTAAACTGCAAAGATGAAAGGTTTCTTAAAATTGTGATTCAGCTGTGTGTGTATTGCAACAGTATTTTGATCATTTCTGCTAGCAGCATTTCACTTCCAATAATAGTGTTTTTCTCCCCGCCCCAAGCGTCTATAATAGTATAGGGGAGGTGAACCAGGATGAAGTAAGGCACCTTTTGTCAAATTATAAGGAGGTAAGTGGAATAAGATACCTTGGTAATATTGCTGTCACAAATAAGGATATTTCAACTGAGTCCAGGGAGAAAAAGAACATTTGCCATTATGCAAGATGTTTGCATTTCTTTCCTATCTTTTTTGATAGCCAACAAAGCACACTTTTATTCAGCCTCTAACTATTTAATAATAATGTATTCAACTTCTATAGCGCTTTCAATAATAGAAATCTCAAAGTGCTTCATAAGGGGGAAAAAAACAAACAAGCAATGTAACCATCACAGGTCAAGTCAACCAATTGCTGCCAAGTCTTGGAAAGCTGCATCCTCTGCAGATGTAGAGGGTCAGTTCATTCATGGCTTGAGCGCACTGAGGTACTACTGCATGCCTGAGCGTAGGGAACTGGTCAGAAGATGGTAGATGATGCTGGTGGTGGAGTCTGCTGATGATCTTTTAGAGGGCAAGTCAGGGAACCAACCAACCTGCGCCATATAGACACTGGACTTCTCTTCTTCCACTGTGTAGTGTAGCATCCACTTGGGTGATGCCTCAGCAGCTCTGGGCGGCAGAATGCTCACTACACAAAGTTCAGAATAGTAGCCAGTCGTCCTGACTATGAGCCTCTGCCTCAGCACTGTATTCCTCCATCTCCCATTCCCGTTACACTTCAAGATACTCCTCAGATGATCTCAAAAGATCAGGAACTGGCAGCCAGGTGAAAAAAAAAAAAAGGTGGTACAGTGCATTTGGAAAGTATTCAGACCTCTTGACTTTTTCACATTTTGTTAGGCAACAGCCTTGTTCTAAAATTGATAGAATTGTTTTTTCCCCCTCAATCTAAACACTACCGCATAATGACAACGCAAAAACAAGTTGACATTTGTAATACATTTGCGAACATTTCTAAGCCTGTTTTCACTTTGTCATTATAGGGTAGTGTGTGTAGATTGATGAGATTAATGTTTTTATTTTTTATTTTAATTAAACAAATTATAATTTTAGAATAAGGCTGTAACGTAACAAAATGTGGAAAAGTCCAGGGGTCTGAATACTTTCCGAAGGCACTGTACGTGTCCAAATAAATGTTTCTAAAAAACCATTAGCCAGCTAACTAGTCAAGCCAGAAAAAAAGTTTACCTGTCAGACAATGTGCAAATCCGTGGCTCAAAACCAAAACCACCAGATAGACAATGAAAAGTAATTGTCATTAAAAAAAATGTTGATTCTGAAAGCAAATTAAATATGTACAAATGAACAGGAGCTCTCTGTCTATGCTGCTACCAGGGCAACTATCAACTTCAACTTTATTTGACTTTCCTATCCAGGAGAATGTGATTGGTTGGTATAAACAGCAGAGATACACAGATCAACAAATTACCTTCAGAGAGCAAGTAATCCATGAGAACCTGAAAAGAGCAGTCTCCAATCAGGAGCTGATGTTTCTGTTACTGACACCCAGTGAGGTCACATCATCAGGCTCCACACACAAACTGGGAGTATGCAGTCTACAGATCACATTGCAGGTCAGTACATTCACATTGTGATATCCTTCACACTGTTTTTAATGAAACTGTTAGTGTTTTGTCATGGGATCTTTAGTGAGTGATTGTATGTTAAGGTCTGAACTCTGTGTTGCACTGTCTAAGTAGTCAATCCTGCAGCGTTCCGGTCCGGGTCAGCAACCTGGGTTTGTTGGAACAGCAGGACTACTGGAGACTGTCTTTATCTTGTTCATCAGTCAACTACAACCGTGCTGTTTGGAAACACAGGTACTAGCTTTGCTGACCCCTGGGCCTTGGCATTGGGTACTATTGACTTTGAAAAATGTAATCGGAGTGTGTTTGTCTGATACCTGTATGACTAGTCTTACACTTCTCTATTTTGCTCTATGTAGATATAGATTCTTCTCCTTGGATGGATCCCTGCAAGAGGTGGATGAGATTAATGAAATGAACAACTCCTTGCAAGGCAAACTGAAGGTAAGTTGAACGGATAATGTAATGGATAATGAAAACAGAAATGTAAAAACGTACAAATGACTATGTACAACCATTGGTAAACATGATGGCGTCACCTGGGTTTTCGGTTTATTTCTCTTCAGGTGGCATGTAAGAAAGTGGAGGAGAGTGAGCGATTGGTCGAGGAGCTGCTTGCAGATGTTTCGTCTCTAAGGACTGTCAGTGAGAGGAAACGAGGAGAAAAAAGTATGACCAACTTCTGCTGTTCTATTTATCAATTCTTGATTTGTTATTTTCTTACTTTTGAGTGTGTTAAGCATGTTTTACTTACTTTGTGTTCCCCAACTCAGCAGATGGAGACTCCACTCCAGCCCAGTCTCAGGAGAATGTACTGCTCTGAGGCCATTAAGACACTGTTCCCTGGGGCAGCTCTACTCCAAACACAGGCTCTAACGTTCCAGGAGTTCCCCGTGCCTGAGTTCTGCTGCAACACTGACCATGGCATAGACATCACCACAACACTGCCTTTGATCCTGACTCATACAGTCCCCAAAGCCAGGAAGGGGAGGCTTGGTAGAGGCGGAGGGACGTCCTGGAGAAAACGTCCCCTTTGGGAATCATCTGACACGCCCAAGAGGAGGAAAAACATGTTGGAGGAGACTGAGGATAATTTGATACCAGCCAATCAAAACAGAAATAATTTAGACATGTCTAACAAAGGACAAAAATGTACCACTCAAATGATTACTTTGCATAAAAGTGTATGGAGTATAGGAAAATCTGTGACATTCCCCTCAATTACTGAAAACGTATATTTAGGGATGCCTTCAATTAGCTTATTTTGGGGGTAACATTTTAAATGTAAGAACTGTCCTTGAAATAAAGTGAGGTTATTTCAGTCAAAAGTTGACACCTACTCATTCCAGGGTTTTATTTGTACGATTTTCTACATTGTAGAATAGTGAAGCAATCAAAACTATGAAATAACACACATGGAATCATGTAACCAAAGTGTTAAATCAAAATATATTTTGAGATTCTTCAAAGTAGCCACCCTTTGCCTTGAGCTATGCACACTCTTAGCATTCTCTCAACCAGCTGCATGAGGTAGTCACCTGGAATGCATTTAAATTAACAGGTGTGCCTTTAAGTTAATTTGTGGAATTTCTTTCCTTAATGCCTTTGAGCCAATCAGTTGTGTTGAGATGGTAGGGGTGGTATACAAAAGAGCCATAATATGGACTTGGTCTTTTACCAAATAGAACAGCTCAAATAAGCAAAGAGAAACAGTTCATCATTATCTTAAGACATGAAGGTCAGTCAATGCAGAAAATTAAGAACTTTGAACATTTCTTCAAGTGCAGTCACAAAAACCATCAAGCGCTATGATGAAACTGGCTCTCAAGGACTGCCACAGGAAAGGAAGACCCAGTTACCTCTGCTGCAGAGAATAAGTTCATTAGAGTTAACTGCACTGCAGAATGCAGCCCAAATAAATGCTTCAGAGTTCAAGTAAGACACACCAACATCAACTGTTCAGAGGAGACTGCAGGAATCAGGCCTTCATGGTCGATTGCTGCAAAGAAAACACTACTAAAAGGACACCAATAAGGAGACTTGCTTAGGCCAAGAAACACAAGCAATGGACATTAGACCAGTGGAAATCTGTCCTTTGGTCTGAAGAGTCCAAATGTGAGATTGTTGGTTCCAACCGCCGTGACGTTGTAAGACGCAAAGTAGGTGAACGGATGATCTCTGCATGTGGATCCCACGTGAAGCATGGCGGTGTGATGGTGCTTTGCTGGCGATTTATTTAGAATTCAAGGCACAGTTAACCAGCATGGCTACCGCAGCGATACACCACCCCATCCGGTTTGTGCTTAGTGGGACAATCATTGTTTTACAACAGGACAACAACGCAAAACACACCTCCAGGCTGGGTAAGGGCTATTTGACCAAGGAGAGCAACATCAGATGACCTGGCCTCAACCCAATTGAGATGGTTTGGACCACAGAGTGAAGGAAAAGCAGCCAACAAGTGCTCAGCATATGTGAGACCTCCTTCAAGACTGTTGGAAAAGCATTCTTCGTGAAGGAGGTTGAGAGAACGCCAAGTGTGCGCAAAGCTGTCAAGGCAAAGGGTGGCTACTTTGAAGAATCTAAAATTGTTTGATTTTTTTAACACATGATTCCATGTGCTATTTCTAGTTGATGTCTTCACTATTATTCTACAATGTAGAAAATAGTGCATTTAAAGAAAAACCCTTGAATGAGTAGGTGTCCAAACTTGACTGGTACCGTATATAAAATAGTTCAAGCTGTAATTGAACTTGTACAGAATTGCATTAAATGATTTTCACATGTGTAGTGAATTACGATTATTGGTCTCATAACTCAACCCAAGCATGACGGCTCAAAGACGAGACTAACAAGCAATCTTCCACATTGAAACATGTTTTAATACACAATTACAGTATCTATGCTAGACTAGCTCCACAATACAGGCGGACACAGTTACTCCAAGTGCCGGATGTCACAGATGTTTGGATCTTTCATAAAATGTGGGTCCTTGTGGGTTACAGACATGAATCCTGTGAAGGAAAATATTACCAGTATTTATTATAGGAAGGACTGGATGATCAAAACATAGTCATTTTGAGCCAGACCAGTCTGTAGCACACAATGTATTACAAATCCTCTGGTCAGTAGTGATAGATGGCGCATTGAAGTTTCCAAAGAAAAACTATTACAGAGCAACCTCGATTTGATCATATTGTTCACACATTTTCTCATGTGGCGTTGTTCACTCTTTCTGTGCTTGTAATTGATCCCACAACTTTATTTCATTACAGAGAAAATTGCCATCACTTGCCATTGACTACAATGCATTATGAAAATGTGTCTAAAGTATTTTAAGAAAACACTCCAAACCAACTCATATTACATCAGAATCCCATGTCTCTGCACTCAATTTTGTAGAAATAATTTTACTGTCCCATAAATCCATATCTGCATCTTTTTATTGTGGACATTGTTTTCAAATTTAGTGCGAAGACATCATTCAGAATGGGATTCTGAGTGAATGAGTTGGTTTGGAGTGTACAGTCAATAATAAAAATGTGTGATTTGAGGGCATACCCATCGAATGAGCTTTCTTTATGGCTTTGGCGATCTCCCGCTGTTTCTTACCACATAGACCTAGAAAAGAATAAACACCTTGATACGACAGCCTCTGCTCTGATGTGTACATTTTCAGCACTTTTCCTGACCAAGTTCTCACCTGTTATGTGCCTGCCGTAAACTCTTCCTGTGTGTGGGGATATAAACTGGGACAGCAGCTATTGGAAAGAAGTTTGGAGAAAAATTAGGCAAATTATAAATAAACATTGGATATTTGCGCATCACAGCACTTAATACAGTAGTCTAATGACAGACCTGAACATTCTTGAAGTCCACTGTGATGTTACAGAGAATGCAGCCCTTCTGTGGTTGTTTGTATGGATTCTCCATCTGTAAAGGCTGGGGAGATAAACATGGATTTACATAAATACAACAAATGTAGTTGTCATAGACCTTGTAGTCAAATGACATATAGCTTCAATAATTCTCTTGACATGTGGAGGAATGTTACTCCTTGAGCTAGCCCTTCTCATGACTCCAATGCATGGATGCAGTGGGTCATTCAATGTCCATTATGATTAGCTCAGGCATAATGTGCAGACAGAGCTTTGGTGCTCTAAATGCAAATAAGTCTCACACGACACAGTTTTAGAAACATTTATAACTTACATACATAGAAGCGATAAATAATTGCTCAAATACAAAAGATACACTTGCTGATCGCAGTTTAGCAAAGTTGCTTCCATACAGTCGTGGCCAAAAGTTGAGACCGACAAATATTAATTTTCACGAAGTCTGCCGCCTCAGTTTGTATGATGGCAATTTGCATGTACTCCAGAATGTTATGAAGAGTGACCAGATGAATTGCAATTAATTGCAAAGTCCCTCATTACCATGCAAATGAACTGAAACCCCCAAAAAACATTTCCACTGCATTTCAGCCCTGCCACAAAAGGACCAGCTGACATCATGGCAGTGATTCTCTTGTTAACACAGGTGTGAGTGTTGACGAGGACAAGGCTGGAGATGACTCTGTCATGCTGATTTGAAGCTTCCAATCTGTTATTCAAGCTCAAAAGAGGGTGGTGCTTGGAATCATTGTTCTTCCTCTGTCAACCATGGTTACCTGCAAGGAAACAGGTGCAGTCATCATTGCTTCGCACAAAAAGGGCTTCACAGGAAAAGATATTGCTGCCAGTAAGATTGCACCTAAATCAACCATTTATCAGATCATCAAGAACTTCAAGGAGAACAGTTCAATTGTTGTGAAGAAGGCTTCAGGGCGCCCAAGAAAGTCCAGCAAGCTCCAGGACCGTCTCCTAAAGTTGATTCAGCTGCGGGATCGGGGCACCACCAGTACAGAGCTTGCTCAGGAATAGCAGCAGGCAGGTGTGAGTGCATCTGCACGCACAGTGAGGCGAAGACTTTTGGAGGATGGTCTGGTGTCAAGGGCAACAAAGAAGCCAGGAAAAAAACATCAGGGACCGACTGATATTCTGCAAAAGGTACAGGGATTGGACTGCTGAGGACTGGGGTAAAGTCATTTTCTCTGATGAATCCCCTATTCGATTGTTTGGGGCATCCGGAAAAAAGCTTGTCCGGAAAAGACAAGGTGAGCGCTACCATCAGTCCTGTGTCATGTCAACAGTAATGCATACTGAGACCATTCATGTGTGGGGTTGCTTCTCAGCTAAGGGAGTGGGCTCACTCACAATTTTGCTTAAGAACACAGCCATGAATAAAGAATGGTACCAACACATCCTCCGAGAGCAACTTCTTCCAACAATCCAGGAACAGTTTGGTGACGAACAATGCCTTTTCCAGCATGATGGGAGCACCGTGCCATAAGGCAAAAGTGATAACTATGTGGCTCTGGGAACAAAACATCGATATTTATATTTAACATCGATATAATTGACAACATGCCAGGGCAGATTGCAGAGGTCTTGAAAAAGAAGGGTCAACACTGCAAATACTGACTCTTTGCATCAACTTCATGTAGTTGTCAATAAAAGCCTTTGACACTTATGAAATGCTTGTATTTATACTTAAGTATTCCATAGTAACATCTGACAAAAATATCTAAAGACACAGAAGCAGCAAACTTTGTGGAAATTAATATTGGTGTCATTCTCAAAACTTTTGGCCACGACTATACAGTCATGGCTGGGGAGTGAAGTTTCATACCTCGGTTTGGCCAGTGTTATTTAAAATTCTGAAGGATGCAACTTGGCTAAACTGCCTACAGTAAGTGTATATTTTGTAATTGAAAGATGATTTCTCGCTGATGATATCGCACACTTCTAATCGTTTCCAAAAACACATCGCAAGGATTACTAACGTTCGTACATTTAACATTTACATTTAAGTCATTTAGCAGACGCGCTTATCCAGAGAGACTTACAAATTGGTGCTTTCACCTTATGACATCCAGTGGAACAGCCACTTTACAATAGTGCATCTAAATCTTTTAAGGAGGGGGGGGGTGAGAAAGATTACTTTATCCTATCCTAGGTATTCCTTAAAGAGGTGGGGTTTCAGGTGTCTCCGGAAGGTGGTGATTGACTCCGCTGTCCTGGCGTCGTGAGGGAGTTTGTTCCACCATTGGGAGGCCAGAGCAGCGAACAGTTTTGACTGGGCTGAGCGGGAACTGGACTTCCTCAGTGGTAGGGAGGCGAGCAGGCCAGAGGTGGATGAACGCAGTGCCCTTGTTTGGGTGTAGGGCCTGATCAGAGCCTGGAGGTACTGAGGTGCCGTTCCCCTCACAGCTCCGTTACAACAGAATGTCGGTATTTGCAGTTCATTGATCCAGCTGTTTTCTATGCGGGATGGAGTGAGCCTCTAAACCTGGGTATACCGTTCTGGAGAGCTATCCCTGAGCACTAAGGGTAAATATAAATCAAGTTCTATTTGCATTTAAAAACGTAATCATGGATCAATTTAGTCTATTGATAACGTTTTACTAGTGCACTCTTCGAAAGGTAGCTAGCTAACGTTAATAGGTGGCTTTAAAATGGCTTACCATGTCATCGTTCTTCTGGACTACATTAGACGAGCCTGACAGACTTCTGAGACATTGTTCTGTGATAAAAAGTAAAGCAGACATTAACTCACATAAAAAAAATAGAGGTTGCTCTGGCCAGTTAGATAAACGACACATGTGGTTAGCTAGTTAATGATGGATGGCATAGCTAGAGGTTAACTAACGCTAGCTAACGATAACCTAAATGGATAGCTATCTTAGTGATTATAAACGTTAGTATAATCATGCTTGTATCACTAGCAATGCAATTAATTCAAAACATTGGACATCATTCTTACGTGTGCCTCCAAGCTGTGAAAATGTGAATTGTAAAGATCGAAAGCTTCGGAAAGCAAACATTTTTGACCTGCGAAGGAAAGATCCGGATGTTATTTGACGTAATCTTCTTCTATGAGATTTAACAGCGGTTGACATCCAATTTGTTGCATTGCCGCCATCTACTGGACTGGAGTACAACTCCAGTAATAATAATAATAATGTACTAAATAAATACCTTACCATCTAAAACTATACTCACTAATTTCAAAATTATATAAAATAAAATTAACACCCCCCTAATCCAAAATTGTAATATATTTATTCCTACCTCATGCCATCACCCTGAAAGGACATCATCATGTAACTCTTACACACCCAAATACCTCTCAGCAGCTGCAACCACAACCTCAATTTTCTGAGACTACCGATCCATCCCTGCAGTATAATTACTAACCACTGCTATAAAGGCTAAAAATCAAATCTTAATGAAACAGTTAACTTTTTGGCCTATCCCTATGTACTGGTATATCTCTACTACTCTCACCACCTATCCCCCTCAACCAATCTTCTTCTCCTTCACTGCCTCAGCATATGACAACTTCTGCTCTACTCTAACCCTGGAAACCTCAAACTGCCTCTCTCGCACGGGACATGTCTGACCCCCAGCGCAATGTGCACCCCTACAATTAACACATTCCACTACTTTCCCCAATATTACACATTCCTCTGTCTCATGCCCTTCTGCACATTGGACCCTCCCTCCTTCACACTGCCCATAAGCTTGACACCTGTAACATCTTAATGTACTCGGCACATACGCTCGTATAGGATAACTTATATATCCGAACTTCTCTTTGTCTGGCAAAGACTACTTCAAAACTCAAAAGAACAGACAATGACTCTTCTGTTTCCCCACCCTGTCTGCGTCGCTTCAAAACGACGAGATCACATACACCGGGAATATTTGCCCTCAGCTGGTCAACGTTTATATCTACTGCTACCCCAGTTACCCCTCCTTTCATTGGTGCCTTTTTCTTGAGATCGAAACACTTCACTTACCCCCATTCGTTTTACTTGGAGCGCATTCGTCCTCAGCAGAAACACAAACAATTATCACTAGACCACTTCAAGTTACCCTCACCGATTCCACATGACCCAACTCTTTTTTTCACCCACCGTGAAACCGTAATTGGATCAGCCTAAAGGCAAGAGTCCACTTTTTCCACAAACTTCACTCCCACTGTCAGACTCTTCTTCATCCTGATCCTCGGTGCATACCTCGGTCTCCGATAACTTTACCGCACCTACCACCTCCGACACTTCACCCTAATTCACTTCAATTACTCCTGTCTTCAGCTCCCTCTGCTTACACTATCTACCATTCTTCTTTGACAAACAATATCAATTTTTTCCACAATTTGTCCGATTTAAGCTCATCCTCTTCTTCCCTCACTCTATTAGACCTCTACTCTCTTTCTCCTCCATTCCTCCTCCGTTTGTCTCGGCATTGCTTTCCAGATGCGAATAATTAACACGAAACATTACCCCATAGAGGCGCAAACCCCTCTCTGTCGACCAGCGAGTAAAATCGAAATTGTAGAGCCAAAATTGAGCTCTGTCTATTTGACGTAATTTCCTGTTCACGTTTATTATGTTGGCCCATGATCAAACGTTCCTCCCAAAATGAATGTATTTTCGAAGTGATAGTTTGTACAATTTCCACATATCAAATCTAAAACTTCCATAGAATATAATGAGTCTAATATTCAAATACAGTACGGCACATATAGACTGATTGTATCAATAGGTCGGAAAAAAGTTCCGTTCTCCACCCGACTCAATTTATAGTTACAATCTTTGCTCGTCTCTGATTGGCTAATACGTTAGACTCATGTTTACAAATTCATAGTTGTCGTCTGTATTGTATGTATCCGATTAGTTACTCTTCAAAATGTATTCTCTATTTTATATTTTGAGTTCTCGGTTGTTAAAGACGATTTGATAGTAAGCCTAGTGTTAACCATGTCTAGTCAATGTAGCTACTTTCAGCTAACGAAAAACGGTTGAGTTTGCTCACTTAACATTTAGCGTGAAGTTAGCCAACGTTAACGTCATCTATCTATTTTTTTTCAAGATAGCTTGCCAACTCACTCAGTCAGCCAATTTGACTCAGTAGCAAATGAATTGAGGAGCTCACCCTGTCAGCCAACATGATTGTATTGTATTTACTAACGTTACTTAGCTAGTATCTCGCTAGCATGCCAACATAGCTGGAATGCTACTAGTGTTTGCTTAGGCTAACGTCAGTAAGGTGTCCGACAGTCAGGTTTGACAATGAGTGCCGAAGTCAAAGTAAAACGACAGTCCTCGAGGAAGCGGTCCAGGGATAGACGAATAAGTCATCTCACGCCCGCAAGGAAAAGGACCAGTGCTTCTGGACGACAATGTCCTGACAACACGAGACAGATAGAGATTTCCAGAGCTTTGGACCAATCCATGGATGCAAAGTTCAGTGAGGTGGGTAGCTAACTAATATCACAATGGTGCATTATACACTTCTTGTGGTCTGATGATTTTACTGTAATTTCAACATGATATTGAGTGAGTTAGAAGTGCATTTACTGTTTCTTAACGTTGCTTTTTTTGCAGTACTGCAGTGACCCTGAGGACCTATTTGGGGACTATGACAGCATTGTAAGCGACAGCTCTTTCCTGGCAAAGCTCGATAGAGTGGGGCAGAACATGAGACCGCATGACATTGAACATACAACCAGCAGCAGATGCCCTGTGATTCTGCTTGCTGGGAACCCTGACTTCACTTCACTGAAGTCTTCAACAGACAACTGTCCGAAACAATCATGTGATGACTCAATGACAGAATCATTCCTGGAGGGCTTCACAGATGATGCTTTCCTAGACATGCCAAGCTCACAACTCACTTTTCTACAAGATCCCCAAACAGCAGACAGGAACTGCTGTTCAGATGAGGACAAAACCTCCATGCCTATGAGACATCCTGAGAAGTCTGTCAGCACTGAAGATAGAAATGAGAGGCATATCGCCCCCAAGGCAAGGAAGAGCGTGTCCGATCATCTGAAGAGAGCTATGATGGCTAATGCAGCAACTCCTTCTGGTGTCTCCCGGACTGCAGTGCAGAAGGAGGCTGTAGTTACAGAGGAGATCAGTGTTGCCATGCAGGCTATGGAATCTGTCTCCATGGCGACAACAGACCTTGGGCCTTTCTTTGGTCTTCCCACCAAAGTGAAGGAGCTGATATGCAATCTCAAAGGAATCAAAGATTTATATGGTGAATGGATTTCTATTCCTTTTCCCTGTCTAATTGCATGTCCTCACTAGTTCTGCATCAACTTTAACATGGCTATGTTTTCAAAGTGTCTGGTTGTCTTGCTAAGTGTGAGTAATTTGAGCTCTTGCCCTGCTTCATATTAGAGTATCATCAATAACAATGCTCTCTTATATTTCAGAATGGCAGAAAACTTGTCTAAACCTGGACTCAGTTCAGCAGAGGAGAAACCTCATCTACTCTCTTCCCACCAGTGGTGGGAAGACTTTGGTGGCTGAGATTCTTATCCTCAAAGAGCTTCTGTGCAGAAAGAAGGATGCCCTTTTCATCCTGCCTTATGTATCTCTAGTGCAGGAGAAGGTATTGTGGTCATTGTTTTGTTTACGAAATGTATATAATTCCTCTTTCATCCAACTGTACAAAGGAATTACAATTTTTTAAAATTGTATGTCAATGGCAAATCTGAGCACTGTGTTTTGCATGCATTCCCAGGTTCGAGGGATGGCCAGTTTTGGCCTGGAGCTAGACTTCATGGTGGAGGAGTATGCTGGCAGTAAGGGCAGGTTCCCTCCAGTGAAGGGAAGGGGCAAGAGGTCCCTGTACATTGCCACTATAGAGAAGGCACACGGCCTGGTAAACTCTCTCATAGAGACCAACAGACTGGACAATGTGGGGCTGGTGGTTGTGGACGAGGTATGCAAATATCTTATTACATTGACATCTGAGATGTTATCATTACAAAACATAGAATAGCCACTCACTAGACACAAACAATGTATCTGTTGATGCCTTGTGTATGGGAGACAATCAATTATATTGTACTGTAGTATCCAATTATTTATGCCACTCCATTTCTCTTCTTATTAGCTCCACATGTTGGGTGATGGTAGCAGAGGAGCTATCATTGAGATGACTCTAGCCAAAGTGCTCTATATCAGTAGTAAGTGTGACTGCTATTTTACTCTCATCATATTCATGGTGAAGGAAGATGTTTTGAAAATGTGTGGGAAACTGATTTTCTTCTTTAGAGTCAACTCAGATCATTGGAATGAGTGCCACTCTGGGCAATCTCCAAGATATACAGAAGTTTCTGAAGGCAGAGAGCTACACTAATGACTTCAGACCGGTATGATATTCCCTAACCACAGGCTTGATCTACGCAATGCTATTTGATCCTCTGTGGTATGCCTCCTTGTTTGTGAGAGTCCATATACAACATGAAAATTGCCAACGTATTCCTTGAAAGCTTAGTTAAAACCAATAGAAGCTGCACTGCGTGTTGTGTTCTCCATTGTCTCTGTGATGGTTGGCCACTGATAGCCATGGTGTTTCAGGTTGAGCTGAAGGAGTATGTGAAACTGAAGGACAGCATATACGAGGTGGACCCCAAGGAGGAGGAGTGCTTCAGATTCTCTCGGGTCCTGAACTTTAAGGTATAATCATCCATTTGATTTGAAGAGCCATCATTTATATATATTTGAAGATATACTGGACTCCAGTGCCAGGCAGTCAGCTTTTGAAGGCGGACTCACATTGTATTTGAAGTCTTAGCACCTGTCTAATTCTTTTGTTTTCCAGTACTCCAGTGCCATGCAGAAGATCGATCAGGATCATATTGTTGCCTTGGTGACTGAGGTCATTCCAAGCCAGTCTTGCCTTGTTTTCTGTCCCACCAAGAAGAACTGTGAGAACGTGGCTGGGATGATATGCAAGTACCTGAAAGAGTAAAAAGACATCTTTATATCTCTTCTCTGTACTCCAAATCATGGTCAGTCGGTCCAGTGGTTGTGATTGTGTGGATTGTGATTGAAACAACATGCCACTTCTTCTTGAATTCTCCAGGGACTTTATCCAACACAAGCAGGCAGAGAAGGCTGTGTTGCTGGGGGAGCTGAGGAGCAGTGGGAATGGCTCCCTGTGTCCGGTGCTCAAGAAGACGGTGCCGTACGGCCTGGCTTACCACCACAGTGGGTTGACCAGTGAAGAGAGGAAGCTGGTGGAGGAGGCCTACTCTGCAGGGGTTCTCTGTCTCCTCACCTGCACTTCTACGCTGGCTGCAGGGATCAACCTACCTGCTCGGAGGCAAGTCAAAGCAAGGAAGCATAACCTGTCCGAACAGAAGTTGCATTTCTGTGTTAGATAGCGACATTTATTGTAGACTTGATTGGATCCATCATTGTGTTTGGACCAGAGTGATTCTGCGTTCTCCGTACGTGGCGGCAGACTTCCTGAAGAGGAGCCAGTACAAGCAAATGGTGGGGAGGGCTGGACGGGCCGGGATAGACACTCATGGAGAGAGCATCCTCATTCTACAGGACAAAGACAAAGTCTTGGTAAATAACAGCTACAACCATAACAGTAAACCTATGCATGTAGTGACATCCGGTCCTTTATGTTTCCACGCTCTGACATTTTATAGCAGCTCCTGTCCATTGATCCTGTCTACCTTTTTGTATTTTCAGGTCAAGAAGCTTGTATCCGCGCCAATGGAAATCTGCAAAAGCAATCTAATGCATAGCGACGGAAAGGGTGTCCTGAGTCTCATCCTATCCGTCATTGGATTAAATGTACTTCTGAAAAATATCCATAAGTGAATTACAGAAAACTCCAGTTCCCTTTTTAAAATGTCTCTTTTTAGCAAAGAACTTTGTCTTATCAAATGGTATCGGTCACATACACGTGTTTAGCAGATGTTTTTGCTGGTGTTGTGTTTCTAGCTCTGACAGTGCAGTAATATCTAATAAATAATATCTAACAATTTCACAACATATACCTAATACACACAAATCGAAGTAAAGGAATGGAATCAAGAATATATTAATGAATAAATTGATGATCCTGTTTTTGCCGGTTTTCTTTTGTCTCCCTTCAGATCACGAACAGCTTAGAGCAGATCAGGGACTTCATGAGTGGCACGTTGCTGTCTGTCCAGGAGAAACAGGTGTGCTTGGAGAGGAGCCTGTGGGAGGTGACACAGGAGTGTGTTGAGCTGCTTAAAGAGAAAGGCCTCGTCACCGTTTCCACAGAGCCACAAGATGGGTCCCTGCAAGTCACCAAGCTAGGAAGAGCTACTTACAAAGGTGAACTACTCTCAAACTCGCCAGAACTGGTGTTAATTTCATTTCTATTACCATACAAGGAAATTGTTCATAGTAATCCATTTAAATCCTGTTTACAGAGACATTTTTTTTCTATGAGTCAATGCTACAGTGTTTAGTGTTACAGTATTTAGTGTATCTGACCTCTCCTCCTCAGGCTCAGTGGATCTGACCTACTGTGACCTCCTGTATAGAGACCTGTCTAAAGGCCTGGAGAGCCTGATGCTGAACAGTTTCCTCCACCTCATCTACCTGGTCACACCCTATGACATGGTCTCCCAGTGTAAGCCTGACTGGATGGTCTACTTCAGACAGGTTAGAGCCCAGGTCTTATGTACTTCTTTGTTGTCTTTGTTAATTAAACGTAGATTGGTAGGTAATATACCTCAAATAACAATTTTGTTTTTATGCATTTCTGGTGTGTTTAATGAAAATATCTAATAATGAAGTACATTTGGTATATATAATATTGTTTTGTGCAATAGTTTGTCTTCTGCAGTATTTAGTACAACAATTATTGTGTAAGAGTTTGTTTTGCTTATCAATTCCAGTTCACAATGTTATCAGCTGCGGAGCAAAAGATGTGTGCAACAGTTGGTGTGTCTGAAAGTTTTGTTGCTAGAAAGGCTGCTGGACAGAATGTCAAGAAGGTAAGCGTATTGAGGAAGCATGGCATGATTTAAGTACTGTTGAATCAATAGTGTCATATTTTCACAGTTCCTTAGGTTGAGAGACTATCATTGGATTATGGGTTTATACTTGAGTACGTTGGCTTAAAAATAACATTATGTTCATCTCTAGATTAATCCTGTTTTTTTTGTAGCTTTTTTTTTTTCTCCTTTTAACCCCTAGATGGAAGGCAGACTTAACTAATTTAAGTCATGAAGATAATGAACCCTAAATATCTTGTGATGTGAATTCAAATCTGCTCTCTACATCTGCTCTCTACTACTGATCATTCATGTAATAAATGTAGCAACAATGCAGTGAGCCAGTTCTGTGCCATTCTGTTGTACTGTGCTGTCCTTGCCATAGAAGTAGGAATAATTCTACTTCCTTGGTCCTTCCCAAATGCTCTGTTCCCCCAGAATGTTGACCAGGTGGTGGTGAGTCGGCTGTACCTGGCCCTGGTACTGCAGTCCCTGCTGAAGGAGACTGACCTGTGGAGCGTGGCTGACAGGTTCCAGCTCAGCCGGGGCTTCATCCAGACACTACTCAGCTCTTCCTCAGTATTCTGCTCCTGTGTGCTGCACTTCACCGAGGTAGCTGCCATTATAGATGTCCTATATGATATTATTGGGTCCCGTCCAAAGAGAGCCACATCCTAGACTCTTAGCAGTGTTTCATAGAGGTGCCCTGAAAAGACAAAAACTTTGTTACTTCAGTCCTCCATTTTTACATTTTAGTCATTTAGCAAACACTGTTATCCAGACCGACTTACAAATCAAATTGTATTTGTCACATGCGCCGAATACAACAGCTGTAGACCTTACAGTGAAATGCCTGGTTACAAGACATTAACCAACAATTCAGTTTTAAGAAAAATACATAAAACATAAGAAATAAAGTAACAATTAAAGAGCAGCAGTACAATAATAATAGCAAGGCTATATACAGGGGGGTACCGGTACAGAGTCAATGTGCGGGGGCACCGGTTATCGAGGTAATATGTACATGTAGGTAGAGTTATTAAAGTGACTTATACATGGATAATAACAGAGTAGCTTGATGTTCAGTAGTCTTATGGCTTGGGGGTAGAAGCTATTTAGAAGCCTCTTGGACCTAGACTTGGCACTCCGGTACCGCTTGCCGTGCGGTAGCAGAGAGAACAGTCTATGACTTGGGTGGCTGGAGTGTTTGAACATTTTTAGGGCCTCCCTCTGACACCACCTCGTATAGAGGTCCTGGATGGCAGAAAGCTTGGCCCTAGTGATGTACTAGGCCGTACGCTCTACCCTCTGTAGTGCCTTACGGACGGAGAACGAGCAGTCGCCATTGTAGAATGGCGCCGGAGAGGATGGCTGACGTTTTACGTGCTCCCAACCAACTGTGCTATTTTGTTAGTTATGTTTGCGTTTGTTTATATTGCTTGCTATAATTTTTCTTTTTAAGGTGTCCGACGGTAAGGATATACTGCTTTCCCGGGAACAGGCCCAAATCCTCGTCATTTGCGTAAAGAAAAGACGAGGAAAAGGGGGCAGAGATCGGGCTGCCGTCTGATAATTCATAGGCGAGCGAGTAAACTGCAGTCAGTTTTATTGGCCAACGTGCAATCATTGGAAAATAAAATCGATGGCCTACGATCAAGATTATCCTACCAACGGGACATTAAAAACTGTAAAATCTTATGTTTCACCGAGTCGTGGCTGAACAACTCGGTGACTACCTGACTAACGGTTAAGTGCCTTGCTCAAGGGTGCATTGACAGATTTTTCACCTAGTTGGCTCGGGGATTCGAACCAGCAACCTTTCGGTTACTGGCCCAACGCTCTTAACGTCTAGACTACCTGCCGCCCACTACTGAGAATAGCTCCTAAGTTGTATGTTCTTTTGCTTTCTCTTTTGACCCCAGTGATCTCACTGTGCCCTCTTTCTCGTTTGACCCCAGTGATCTCACTGTGCCCTCTCTCTGTGTTATCAGGAGCTGGAAGAGTTCTGGCCCTTCAAAGCTCTCCTGACTGAGCTTACCCGCAGGCTGACCTACTGTGTCCAGGCCGAGCTCATCCCTCTCATGGAGGTAGCAGGAGTCATGGAGGTCAGACTTAATTTTTTTTTTTAAAACATCATTTTTTAGGCATTATAGCATCATGATAATGTCCTACCTGGCAACAAAAGGTCCATAAAAACATATCCACATCTTGGTATCCAGTCATAAGAGCTATTGTCCTAGCCAAAGTTTTCTGGCATTGTTCCAGATGTGTTTTGCATGCTTGTAACCCCTTCTTATCTGCTTTTGACAGAGAAGAGCCAAGCTGCTGTACAATGCTGGATATAAGACACTGGCTCATCTGGCCAACGCTGACCCAAACGTTCTCGCCAAGACTGTGGAGAACCTCTTCAAGAAGCAAGCAAATCAGATTGTTGCTTCGGCAAAAGTATGTCCGTTGTCAAATGCCTAGTATACGTACAGTTGTGCTGCTGTTTTCTTCCTGAATACAAACAAGGGTTGTAGAAAATTGGATTGAGATGTGACTTGCATTTGCAGAAGTTGTACTCTGTTTGATCATTGTCCTCCTGTGGCGTCTGTTTTCAGATGCTGCTGAATGAGAAAGCTGATGCCCTTCAGGAGGAGATGGATGACTTATTGATGATGCCTCTTGATCTCCTCTCTTTGTAAAATGTTGCTGCAGTGGATTTATTGTGTGAAGAATACTTTTATTTTGCTTGGTGTGTTAATACTTTTTAGTGGTGTATCATTGTTTGTCGGAGTGATATTATAAAATGTATTTTTGGGATGTGGAAGATTTTTCTTTTCTTTTTTTGATCCCATAGAGATGAATAAAAGGCTTCTGTGAGCATCAAAATCATGAAAGAATTCACACTCTGTGATTTAATTGGTCACTTTTATATAACGGCATGTGAATAATTTGACAGGCTTCCAAATGCTTGACCCAATATCAGTGAGTAGTGGGACATAGTAAAGTAGTTATTGTAACCCTCATTTCTTGACTTAATTGTAACCTGCTTCTTTATCATAGAACCAAGAGAAGGTGAAGGTTATAGATAAA